>NW_010189075.1:9867-11425 GCF_000695765.1 Mesitornis unicolor | reverse complement strand
CACCCCCCCCCCCCCAGGTACTTCGTAGTCAGAAAATTTCTTTATTCTGCATTAGGGAACAGCTTACCTAACTCAACGCCCTTCTGAAAAAATAAATTGGTGGCTTTCAATAATGGCTGTGTCTAAATGAGGCTTTTATTGAATTTCCCTAACCTTCTTCTAGAGCAAAAATAGTTAAAATGTTTTAATTAATCCCCTTTTCCTTGACAAATATTTCCTTTGCAATGTTTTTTAATATAACCCAACATTGGCTGCATCTTTCTTGACAGCTGGTATTTCCTTAACGGAGAATGTCTCAAATGGCTCATGTATAACATTCCTTCTAAAATTCATTTCCTTTCTGTGTAAGAAGTTAATATACCAGGGAAAATAGGAATGTTTCATGACATGTAGGATATAGCAGTTCTAGAGTTTTGTTTTAGATTAGCTCAATAATATTTTTGTAGAAATATTATTAACATGGCTGTAGCTTAACATGAGGAAAAAGCAAAAATACCTGCCCACAACGTTGCTTCTCTCCAGATCACAGTCCAACATGAACTTCACTTTTATGTTCTAGCTTTGCAGTGCATGTCTGGTGGAAATCTAACAGCTCTTTCTAAGGTTCAGCTTAGGGGAGAGGTGTTAAGAAGAAAACAAGCACCTAGCTCAGAAACAAGAGATTGCTTGTTCTGTATCGAATAGCTCTCCAACCAGAAATGAAAGTTCTTGAGAACTTCACTCAAACATTAAAATCATTCAAGACATTGAAATAGGCAGAAAAGCACTCCTTAACCTTTCTCAAGAGAAGGAGAGGCGTTGAGGTCTCACAAAAGATGCAATTCCTTAGAGTGGGTCACTCCTCCATACTAACACCAAATGCCAAGTTCTTAAACGCTGGGAAACTTGCACCAGTTCCATGCAGAAGAACTACAGTCTCTTTACAGGGTATTGAGGCCAAAAGCAGGTATTTGCTCCAGAAGTCTGCAACATAATCCCTGAAAAATCCGTAAAAGCTTAGCTAATGGCTGGAGAGCTACAACAGTAACAACAGCTTTCAAGTGATGAATACCTGCTGATAATCCCTCTTTCCTCTTCTTATGCTATAAGCATTCATTAAAATACTACTTTTCTGCTAAATCAGGTAATTTTCAATACTGCTGAAAATCTGCATTCTAAAATATTCTGCAGCCTGGGGAATTCAATGCACAACAATATTTTGCAACCGCTATTTTCCATTTTTGGGGTATTTCCTAACCAATATATCATTTTGTGATACTCCTAGTAAACAGCATAATCTGTGTTAATACTGTACACACAGAATACCTTGCACTGAAATCCAAAGTTACCAGAGTTTCCCTAGATTTTAAGGTATGCTTATTTTACACAAATGACATGTTTCTAAACTTCAGCAAAAGCCTGTCCTAGATATGCCTTTTTCAGCTAATTCTGTATTTCAAAACAGACTGAGAGATGATGGAGACAGGAAATGTAATCTTTCTTTCTAACATGCAAACTCAAGTTAGCATTCTATTTACAGCAATGATATCTTTTGTTCTGAAAGCAAGCTTAATACTGT
>NW_010189075.1:1556-9836 GCF_000695765.1 Mesitornis unicolor | reverse complement strand
TGCTGATGCTCATGATAACAAAGCTATGGACAAGATAAGCAATGTTAGTATGCTTCACAGATTTTTATGGACGCCTTACATAAATTTAAAAAAAAAAAATGAAAGAAAGAAAAAGCAGCTGTATTTACCACCTCTATTTGCCACTGTCTACATATAAACCAAGTAAGACTAGAATACACTTGGGGCTGCAGGCAACATGGGAAGAACTTTAAGCTTCCCTTTAAAAAAAGGGAAGGAAGTATTTGCTATAGCCACTTCGGGGGCATATTGCTGTTGTAGAAGGGCGATGGTCTGCCATGCTGCAGTGGCACAAAGAGAAGGCAGACAATAGGAAAACGTTACTAACATGTGACTGACACAATCAAAGCTTACTAAACCCTCTAAACTTTTCATAAGGCTCTTTCATTAATTCAAAATAACTGCTACTGGTGTATTTTCAAAGTCATTCTACTGCACAGGGGTGCTGTGTATCATGTCATATGTACTCAAACTAGCCTATGGCAATTACTTCTACCAAACCAACCATAATTTTAGCTATGTTCCCTTTAGACAAAAGAAAACACGTACTCCTGTGTTATCAACAATCATTTTAGCGATATCTCTGTTGTGACCACTCAAGTCACATTTGCTTCTGCCTATATTTAATTTCCATATGAACATAACTACAGAGCTTTTGTCTCAATTTCACAGCTCACTCATCTCTCAAGGTCTTTCAACGACCTACTGTAATAAGAACACACAAAACATATAGCCATTTAACCCTTGACATCGTTGCAGGCGTCTGTCATTCAAAAACTATTACCTTAAACACACAGCTCTTTTGTTCACTGTCAAAATCTAATTTAGATGTGTTATTCAGTTAAAGCACTGGCTTAAATGAGGATTTTTGTATTGCTGTTCAACACCTAACCCTGCATCCAAGAGGTGCAAAACTAAATACTTCAATGTTTAGGAAGAAGAACAAGATTCTTTCTTCAGAGTATGACTAGGATACAATAAGTACAATGCCTACCTGCATTACAATATAAGTAAAAAAAAAATTCTTCAAAGAAAGTTGTTACAAAAATTACTCTTTTAAGTACATTTTGGAAATTTGAATCTAAAGATACAACCATTTATGCCAAAATAATGAAGTATTAATTTTGTAATGAATAGGAGACCCATTCAAGCACTGGAAATATTGGGCAACTGTCAGGGTTTTATTTAAAACTTGGTATTCAAGTGCAAATTCAAACCGGATGTTCTTAATAAAAGAATACACTTCTCTGAGCAAAGCCATAATTTTGGGAGAGACACACCCTTTGCCAGTTTCAATGGTTAGAAACAGATGAGTCTGAAAAACACTTCTTCTAAATCAGATTGACACCAAAGTATTTTCCTACAGAAACTGTAGTGCAAAATTTATCCATTTCGTGGATCTGTTGGAACAAGGATATTCAACATTTCATATATTCTGAAACAGAAGTGGGAATGAGTTAGAATTGAATCTATCAGGTGGCTATTACAACTCCCTGAATTACTGCTAGACGTTTGGTATCACAGAATCACAGAACATTAGGAGATGAAAGGGACCTCAAAAGATCATCCAGTCCAACCCCCCTGCCGGAGCAGGATCACCTAGACTGGGTTGCAGAGGAACGTGTCCAGGCGGATTTTGAATGTCTCCAGAGAAGGAGACTCCACAACCTCTCTGGGCAGCCTGGTCCTGTGCTCTGTCACCCTCACAGCAAAGACGTTTCTCCTCATGTTCACATGGAACCTCCTATGCTCCAGCTTGCACCCACTGTCCCTTGTCCTGTCATTGGCTATCACTGAAAAGACCCTGGCTCCTTCCTTCTGACACTCACCCTTTACAAATCTATAAACATGAATGAGGTCACCCCTCAGTCTCCTCTTCTCCGAGCTAAAGAGACCCAGCTCCCTCAGCCATTCCTCATAAGGGAGATGCTCCACTCCCTCAATCATCTTTGTAGCTCTGCATTGGACTCTTTCAAGCAATTCCCTGTCCTTCTTGGAACTGAAGGGCCCAAAATTGAACACAATATTCCAAATGTGGTCTCACCAGGGCAGAGTAGAGAGGAAGGAGAACCTCTCTCGACCTACTAACCACACTGCTTCTGATACACCCCAGGATGCCATTGGCCTTCTTGGCCGCAAGGGCACATTGCTGGCTCATGGCCATCCTGCTGGCCACGAACACCCTCAGGTCCTATTCTGCCTGGCAGCTTTCCAGCTACTCATCCCCAGGCCTGTAGTTTCAGTTTCTAGAAAAATATCTAAAAAAACCCAAGGAAGAAGACCCCCAAAACTGTTACCAATCTTGCATCACTGGTTTTACCCAAATGCAGGATAAAAAGGTCTTTGCTATGCCTAGAAAGCTTTCAAGGTGGACAAGTATTCAGAGATGAAGAGAGTCAATCTGTCAGTTGACTTCTCTTCAGATAGACCATTTCTATTGATCTAAATCACCGACCTCTCTGAGTGAGTCCAGAGGAGGACAACAAAGATGAGGGCTGGAGAAGAGAAGGCTCTGGGAAAACCTTAAAGCAGCCTTTCAGTACCTGAAGGACACCTACAAGAAAGCTGAGGAGGGACTTTTTACAAGTGCATGTAGTGATAGGACAAGGCAAAATGGCTTCAAACTGAAAGAGCGTAAATTTAGGTTAGATATTAGGAAGAAATTCTTTACTGTGAGGATGGTGAGACACTGGCACAGGTTGCCCAGGGAAGATGGATGTCCCATCCCTGGAAGTGTTCAAGACCAGGCTGAATGGGGCTTTGAGCAACCTGGTCTGCTGGGAAGTGTCCCTGCCCATGGCAGGGGGGTTGGACTGGATCTTTAAGGTCCCTTCCAATCTGAAGCATTCTGTGATTCTGTGATTTGTGGACACAGCACAAAATGCAGCAAGACTGATCCTTTTCTATAACATTCTATCCACAAGGTTTAGAAAGATCAAACATACTCAGAACATTACATTCCATCTTCCTAGACAGTCTGCAGTTATTTAAGAGAAATCAAACCAAACATCCCCTTTCCAAGTGTGAAATGCATGCCAGTTCTCAGAACATTAACTGTTTCCACTATCTGATGATAGATTACACACGGTTAGTTCACTGGCAGTACATCATTTTTACTTGTCCTAAGGACAAAACTGACCTGGGCAAGAAACCTTGAAAGAAATTGCTAGAACTGTTTTCTTTTTAAGGGAAATCACTAGCTGACAGATTTAGTGTTTTCACACCAAAGAGGGAAGACTTGAAGAAAGCTACTGTCTATGCAGAAGACTGAAAGGAAACGATTAGCCTTACCTTACCAGACTCTACAGATTGGCTCAATAACCTTGTTATAAGCGTATCACCTCACACTTTCTGAATTGTTGTATTCAAGAGAAAGAGCTTTTCCATGTGTGAAGAGTTAAAAAAAAAAATTACTTACTCCCAACAGAGACTTAACTGGTAAAGTATTCCTACTACTTGTTTTGCTCTTTGAGAAAACTTTTGTAGTCTTTCTTGGCTTAGTTAAAGGGCCCAGTGATGACTTCCCTGGAGCACATGGCCCCCAGCAAGAGCTGATAGGCAATCTAAAAAATTGACACAGCAGAACTAGGAACAAGCAACAAGTTGTGACCATAGCCTGAAAGCTGGAAGTCAGTCTGCAGTTCAGTTCACTTTGAAAAGTTAACTTCCACAGATTAGCACATAGTCACCATTGCCTCCTGGTTTTACCTTGCCAGATGAATTCAAAGTTGTTTTTCAGTGAGCACAAAACATGTAACTGCTATTCACGGAGTTGAATGCTTGAGAAATTCCCACCGCACCACATGAATTTTGGGTAAGATTTAGTCCTGTTTATGAGTAAAATCATTGAGTGAAATTAAAAGGGGTTTGTTCCACTTAAGTTTATTAGAAGTAATAGCCATAGCAACAATTGGGAAAAGTCATTGATAAATTTGGTATTGCTTATTATTGCTGTAGTATTATCAGATTTTTCAAAAACAATGTTCTTTACATTCTAGCAGATCATTAAAATCACAGCAACAAACATGTTTTTGATAGCAAATGGAACTGATCAGCTGATCAGACGCATGATTAGTATAAGATTAAGTATTAAAAACTGTAACGAACTAGGGCTTCCATTATCTGAATAATAAAATAAAGCATCTGAAAAACTAAGTCAGATTTCTCACCGTTCCATGTCCAAACCAGGACAGTATTTCATTTCTGCATCATTTGCACTAAAGAAACAGTGTGTCAAAGCTAACCAGCACATCTCACACAAAATCACACTGCATTCCATGTAATGGAAAGTCACGCAACTCATCTCCTTACAACATTTGTCCTCTCATTTCTCTGTGAAAGCATCTCACCCTACCTGTTATCAGTAGAAATGGCCTATCTGAAGAGAAGTCTGCCAACAGACTGACTCCCTTGATCTCTGAATACTTGGCCAACTCGAAAACTTTCTAGGTATAGCAAAGACCTTTTTTCCTGCATCTGGGTAAAACCAATGATGTAAGATTGGTAACAGTTTGGGGGGTCTTTTAGCTTGTTTGTTTTTTTGGTGTTTTTTTAGATACTTTTCTAGAAACTAAAACAACCAAACATTTATCAGTAATAGCCATCTGATAGATTCAGACTTGTCTCTACTTCTACTGGAATATGTATGATGTTGAATATTCTCTACACAAAGCTTAACAATATGGTGCAGATCTATTTACAACTTCAACTTACCAGCTGAAAATGATAACTATACCCTGCCAAAAGAAGTACAAGATGAACAATAAAAACTTCAGTAATCTCCAAAACAACACTTGCATGGAAGTCTGGAAGAACAGTGAGCCTTTTGCTTAGTTTTGAAGTTGTAGCTTAGCTCCTTGATGAGCGGAATTTACAGTCTCTTTCTGAACAGCTACTTTTCAAATTTCAGAAGCACAGCATGAGGTGCTTTCAGTGGTATTTATTACAAAGAGGCTACTAGTATCAAGTCATACTTGAGCCAGTCTCTAGACCTTCTTTCGCAAATAAATTGTAAAAACACTTCAAAAGCATTCATCAGCTTAAAAACATACATTTCTGCATATATTTTTCTACATATGTTACATCACATTAGGAGAACATACTTTTTAAAATACGGTTTGAGCTAATTTTAAACACGGTTGGAAAAGTTTGGCCTACACTGATTAAAATCTATATTTAAATGAAAGGAAAATTTAACCACAGAAACTGTGCTTGTTTTAGAAAAACAAGCGTATCACTGCCAAAGTGCTGTCCTAAGTTTAGACTGCTGTCTGACTAAAACATTATAATTATGAGAAACTAAAATGGATTTCTAAATGTTTCAAGATGAAACAGCCATTGGGTAATTTGCAAGCTATGCAATTATCTTCTGAATTCAAACACACAATGCTAATACTAGATCTGAACAAATGCAGGCTGTAGATCGTTGCTTGTGTGGAGATGGGGGAAATCGATGTTAAAAATCAATATCAACACTAGATAAGAGTAACCATAATGAAACCCAAGAGCAGAATTACCAAGTGATGTGGAATTAATTACTTAGACATAAAGAATTTTCTTTGAGAGGGGAAAAAAAAAAATTGCATCTTTTATCTATTGCTTCTGTCTTTCCACGATCTGATCAAGCTGAACAGAGGATTCTCAGCACTTTCATCACCGTTAAAACTGCACCAGTGGCCCTACGAGACATTTCACACAAGGTCTCACTTGTAGCAAGATGGTAACATTTTTACCTTCAGACAACATAGAGGGCCTTTCTAATAGATCCGAAGGGTCATACATTTATATTTAGGTGGAATCATTATCACACTAACCATGCAAAAACTAAAAGGGAAAAAAAAATATATATATAATCACACACTATCCCAGATTTGTATGTTCATTTCATGTGTAGCCATAATAAATTCCAGTTATTTTGAACAGTAAATCTTGATCTGCAACAACCATTACCAGTTTGAAGCAACTAACAGGATTTCAGGAAATCAAAGTAAATCTGTTCCATTTAAAAGCTCGGTGTGTGGTTATCTTTTGACTCTTCTGACTACAACCAGCTCTGTCATTTCACTGATTTGGTGAAGGAGTACAAAACAATCTATCATTCATATATTAAAGCACCCAGGAAATGTGAGCATGTCTGGGGACACAGTAGTTCACAGCAGTACTTCCATGACTCACACAGTAATTTTACAAAAGACTGGACCATTTTCAAGAAAAATTCATTCTCTTTCTACAAGCACTGTGTGGTGAACCACATAACTGCTTCATACAGACTCATCAGAGAGTCTATTCATTTAGCCTTCATGGCACCTCTGAAGCTGCCATCAAAACAGAAGAGCAAATAGGTAAGAATTTCTTTCAACCATAAAATTTGCTGGATGCCCCAAAAATAACAAAACCATCACACAATGAGAAAGCACTTGAGAATAAGCAATACCTTTCAGAACCACTGAAATGAAAGCAATACCTGCTCCCTTGATACCTAAAATACCATAAATAGCAGGTATTATACCAAAGGTTGCCAAAAAAAACCCTCTTCAAGAGCTATGGGAGTTTTAGTATCACAGATGCAAAGTATTGAAAAGGCATGTTTAAAAGCAGCAAGATGGAAAAAAAAAAAACCCAAAACCACAACCAAACCATAGTTATGTTTCAAGGAATCCCGAGTTGAGGAAAAAAAACCCAAAACATTCCCCATGCCCCCCACCCCTCCCATCTTCCCCTCAAAAAAAACCACCCAAAACTAACCCTCATATCACATTAACGATTAATTCATTTTCTCAAAACTCATGAAAGAATAGTGTGTGAATCTAGTGGACCAATTAACTTTGTATTGACAAGTAAAGTTTTGAACTCCTAAGCATGTAAGAAACCCTAATACAAACAAATAAAATTAAGTAAATTAAGTTTATTATAGCAAAACAAGTCCACAAGCAAACTAGTTCAGCTAAGAGAAAAAGACTAGGAAAAAGAGGAGACATTTTGTCTGTGTTTCAAGGGGTCTGCTAACATTGCTCTCTTGCATCTCACTGTGCCTTGCAGCAGCAACAATGGACTTCATAACACAGAATCGTCTTTCAGGAGCAATTTACTTTTTGGCCAGGTATACAAGAAGTCACATAAAACCAAACTGGAAACCTTTACACACAACCAGCAGGGACTTGTTTCAAAAAGTCAACTCTATAAAGGCTCTATTTTCCCCTCTCTTAGCTCTAAGTGCTGACCAAACACCACACGCAATGCAAACAAGCCAGCTCTCTTCAGTCCATAGCTGATAAAACATTAAAACAATTATGGAACTCAATACCAGATACAGAACACGAGGAATCCTGTCTGTGTGTTCGCGGCATCACAACCTGAAGAAACAAGGGAACAAAGAAGGGACAAACTTGAACAATACCAAGTGGAGAACAGGAGAATGAAATTAGGAAGGGAAGATAGAGGAAAACAAAGATCATTCGTACATGATAACCAGGTAGGAGGAAAACATAAACTGACCCAAAAACTCTGCATGTCCCAAGAAGCTGGAAGAAGCAACAAACAAAAGGAAAAGGGGTGTTTTGGCAAAGTGGAGGGAGAAGGAGTGGGAGGGCAGCAGCACACTGAAGGACAAGGCGAGTGACAGAAAAGAAAGGACATAAATGAGACTGTCTGAACAAAAATTAAGAGATAGAAACTCTACAGGGAAAAGTCTTAGACAGAATCAAATAGAAAGCCAGCAGAAGGACAAGAAGATCTGCACCTGAGACAGTTCAGGTGATTAAGAATCTAGCCTGGTACTATTAAAAATAGCTGCTGAAGAAGTAGAGAGACTGCAGGAAAGATGAAATACATGACAGCCTGCCACCTGAGCAACTGGATAAAGGATATGCTGGATCAAGTAACCCTAAAACTGCTAAAATCCCATCCGGATGTGAAGATGACACCTTATTACACTTCCAATTTTCTTTTCAGATTGCTTTTGTGAGGAGGGTCAAGAACTCCATGAAAACAAAACTCATTGAGACTGAGGAGCTGGAACATACCAGAATCAAGGTTTCTCTGTGCTTTCAGTTTCGCTTTCTCAGTAGGATACAAAATTATTTTACCTTCAAGATTCCTGCCTCACTGAGTACACATGACAGACCAGCACCTGAGGTCTAAATATGGCTTTGTAAGAAGCTTCCCATTTCTTAGCACAGAAGCTCTTTGACAAGAAATGAATGGAGAAAAGACTCTGGAAAGATGGGAAAGCTCCTTCACAGACTTACACTCCCTTCACTTCTA
>NW_010189075.1:0-1525 GCF_000695765.1 Mesitornis unicolor | reverse complement strand
CCCTACACATGGCTGACTTATTTTTTTAAACTCTTCAGAAGTCTTAAATGTAGTCCTTCTTTGCTGAATGACCAATTTGAGATTTGGTTTCTTGAGGTAGTTTCACATTATACTTAACCCACAGCTGGTTTACATTAGTGCAGGAGGAGAAACAGCTTTCATTCATATCAGATCAAACACTCATTAGAATAGCTTCCATCTGACAGAAAGCCATCCCTGTAAAACTGTTAGATCAACTGTCCCTGCAACCATTCAACCACTAAATCCACTACAAAGAGAGTAGCAGTAATCCATGGCCAGGGATGGCAAAGGAGCGAGACCACACTCTTCAGCTGCAGCCCACACATTGACCAAACTCTGTCCTCACACTGTTAAACTGTACCTCGTTTTGCTGAGAAGCCAGATAGTACAGCTGCTAGTGAAGGCTTACAGACAGAATATTAGATACTGCTATAAAATCTGATTATGAAGTCTACCAACTCATGTCAGATTTCTGTGTCCAATTTAACACATACTTTGACTTGCCTTTTTTTTTTTAATCCTAGTTTCCCCATTTGTAAATCAAGAAGGGGGGGATGGGAAAGAGACCATCTATTAACCAATCTGTGTTACAGCAGAGTAAGTTTATGCTTGAGAAATATTAAAATATTGCTGTGGTAACCACTACTAAAAAATTCAGAGGTCCAAAAGCAGAAAGTGGGTGGTGTTTTCAAAACAAGATATGGCTAACATAAAGTAAATGAGATATGGCAAGACTTAGCAATCAATAAGCAAAACATGCTATCCATTATGCAAGCATAGTCCACTCAGTGCACTAGCACAAGTGGTGATTAAGAAAAGTCTAGTGACTACCAAGTACTGTATCGCAGAGGATACACATAAGCACTGACATAAAGCTGCACACACGGTTTAACTCTGGTATTTATTTTTAGTGTGCAGAATTCTGCAGCCACAGTTATGTTCTCAACAGCCTGGTTGTGAAATGCTACATACCTCGTTCTGATATTCACCCTGCACTTCTTACACAAGAGATCATCCAGGTCAAAGTTTAGCTTTGCCAAATGGCAAATCCAGCCCAGGCAGCAGCATATGCGTCAGTTTCAACGGGAGAAGTGACAACAGGCCCAGTAAACAGGGAAACCCACCCAACTACAGTTGGCAAAAACTGACTTCTGTGTATGCACAAGTCTTAACATAAGACCCTACTTTTTCCAAAAGGAAAGATAATAAGAATGAGATTACAACAAGCAGCCTCCGTTTATTTCTCTAGACGTGTTAAAAATAGCAGTACTGAAACCAAGGTTTCGGGTAACATACACGTTTCACACACACCGAACGTATCCCCAGCCAAGCTCAAGCGCTCTCTTCCAGGGGCTCCTCGGGTGGCATCGCCGCGGCTCCCAGCCCTCCTACAGTCTGGCGACCATGCCTGGGGAGAAACGGGAGGCAGGTGAGAGTCTGGCAGAACGCGCATACCGGAGAGAAAGAACCGTCAAGTCCAGGACAGCGGCGGAGACCCAGAGCC
>NW_010189074.1:20940-25326 GCF_000695765.1 Mesitornis unicolor | reverse complement strand
AGGTAGACCACATCCACTGCTCTGCCATCCTGAGATATTATTCTAACATTCAAGAACTTCAAGGTTTCTGCATTTTTACACCACAGTCCATGTTTTTAAAACTACCTCTCCCTATTACAGGAGCTAAAACCAACTGCTTTTGTAGTGAATACTGGAATTGCCCTGTAACTTTCTAATTATAGCAGCAATCACTTAAACAGACAAAAAAGCCCAAACACAACTGTAAAAGAAACAGAGCTCACCACTATGTCACCAGAGTGGCATCATAACATCATACAGCTTTCTGGCCTAGAAGATGGTTGCAAGAGGCATCCCATCTGTTTCTTCCCTCCTCAGTCCCATGTACTCTTCATGACAGCCTTCTCAAGTATTTGTGTTATCTCCTGTCTATACAAATTTGTGAGCTCATGCAAGACAAACCATCCTAAGGCTCCCAAAGCCAGCACTTCTCCTTTCACATCCCCTTTCCAAAAGTTACCTGGAAGCCCCAGAAGGTGGAAAGACACCAAGGTAAGGAGACTCACATAATCTTGACTCTGTTCTCTAGACTGTGCTTTGCAGTGACTGTGGAAAAAGCCTATACCTTCCACCACCACTAAGTATAAAAAGCTGGAAGAAAAATAATAAATAAAAATTGAAGGAGGTGCTTGAGAGGCCCTAGCAGAAAATACCTTCTAGAAGGGTAGAATCTCTTGATGACACAGCCCTTCCAACCAAGGCAAAATAAGACACTTGTAGGATCATGTAAATTAGAACAGAAGTGACAAATACTCTGAATTCTGTTTCTTAATAGGGAATCATGATAACTGTATCTGGACAGGGAAGAATGCCACGTGAGGGGAGATTTCATTTATCCTGGAACCTAACCTTTCCCTGGGGAATCTCTTTCATGAAGTTGAATACAATACCTCTATTCATTGACCGCTTTTTCCATTAGCTGCTTTGCTTTAGGGGGTCCACTCCCTGCTCAGCCTTTTCCTCCAGTTCCCCCTCCTCTTCCCTGTGCCATCACACGGTCACTTTGTGAGCCATGTTACTTTCTTCCATTCTGTTATCCTTACAATACATCTTTGATGTACTTGGTGTACAGAACCAACATCTGTTTAGATTAAAACCATGTTGTAATTTGGAGGAAAAACATACAACTCCACAGCTGAGTGTGACAGAAGAAAGCTATCCCCAGTTTTGGAAGCTACACTATGTCCCTACTGGGAACAGCCTGCAATGCCACGTTTATTACGTTAACCAGAAATGGGGGAAATGGCTGAGGTTTTGCTGGTCTTTTCGCTCTGTACTGCAGAGACGCCGGTGCTCATTCCCCCCAGCTATGGAGGGTGAACATTTTACACATACTCTCATTTCTACTTAATGGTTCTTCCATCCTTTCAAATAACTCTCTCCATTCCAGCAAGCATGTGATTTATGGAAGCTCAGCAGAAACAAATGGATTACACAGCTAATGAATGAATCAAACAAACCCAAGAGGATTCATCATATGATCAGCTGAATGGGACTGAGTTTTTTAAATGGCACTTTTACTACTTAGGTCTTTGCGCTTGGTTATGCTAGAGTTTCAAAGAGCCAGAATCCAGACAGTTACTGCCTTGTTTAAAAAGCATGGAATTTTTCTACGTGGATCTGCCTTCGCTGACATCTTCTAGCAGGGTTGCGTCCCCCTGAATTAGCTGCGATTGATGGAAAGACTTCTCTACGGACAGTACATACGAAACTTTGGACAGAACAACTTAGGGACCATTCTCTCTCTCAAATTTAGCTATTGCACCTTGCATTTCTAACAGGATACTTCTCTTGGAAAACACCCAGGCCTATGAAATCCTATTTGCTCAAGTTTTGCCTTATAGTAGTAATGTCAGCCTGAACTTCTAAGCTAGCTGCATACAAAATGTACCGTAAGCATGGCCTGGAGACTCCAGTAGAAACTGCAGACTTTGCCCCAAACTTGCATTCCAACAACTATCTTTAATTAAAAATTTGGCTTTACATCAGCCTGAAGAAGCTTTCAACATCGTACCCTATTAGGCTAAATGTAAAAAAAAACAATTAATGAAACAAAAAGACACAAAAAGTAGTAAAAGCCTTATATTACAGATCTAGAATAAGAGGTAATTCTGTGCTAAGACAATGCAGAAAGTCATTGAAAAACTGAGTAAGTTAGCTAAAGTCTGCTGTGTCCCAGTCTCTTGATTAATGCACTAACTTCACATGACTCAGCTGACAAAATACAGGCCTTCACCGTGAGCAGTTTATTAATTGTGCTGATATTAGGGGATACATCCCCTACCTGTCCTTATTTGGTGTCTTAAGAGAAAGAAAAATTCAAGCACATGTGTTTTCTCATAGTATTTTTTTTCCAGTAAACCTCTGAGGCTTTTTCTGCAGCTTTTGACTTAAAAAAAATCATCATTTATAAACAAACAATGCCAGCAGTTGAGCTGGATTTGCAAAATCTTCTCATACGTGTTCTGATTTTGCATGACCAGAACCACAGATGATCTCCATTCAGGTCTAACTTTATTCAGATATGAAGGGCGTATTTTCCAAGAGTGGAATTCAGGGTGGTGATTTCAATACAGCTCAATTCCTAAACTATTTCTGGACACCTAATTCATATGGTGGAGAATGGAAATAAGTCTAAGAGCAGTCCTACTTTTTTTTAACATACCAGAACAATACAGTACAGTCAAATCAAGTCAGTGTTCTCAACACCATCATTTATGTACTGTTTAAGCTATATGTACAACTTCTGTCTTACTACTAAATTATTTAAAAAATATGAAACATTGTTTTGATTTGATTGAAAATTTCTTCAGCTTTTATATTAAATGCAGGCGAATTAAAAATTACAATTGATATTGACATTAAAATCCTTGCATTTTAAATATCAAATGGATTTTAAAAAATCCGTTTTTAATCCCACCAATTATCATGTCTATGCTCTGAATTTGATGAAGACTCATTTTTAGCTAAAACTAAACTGTACTTTCGGAGAATCAACTGCTTGATAAACATTGCCTAGTGGTACTCACTATTTCTTTCCTTCTGCCAAAGAAAGGTCACCAGAGGGAGTGAAGAGATTTAGCTGAAAATCAGTTTAAGATAATTTTATACACCTTTCAGGCTCTTCCTACGTAAAGGAAGACAAATATCACAGAAGCAGAAGTTAGTTTATGCACACAATTTGAGGATATGTTTTGTAGAACGAGTGAAATTCCCAAATAGGGAATGTATTTGTAGTTGCAGTTCACTTATTCAGCACCCTTGCAGCCACAGCTTACCAGCTTTCTTCAACCCACTCTTGTGGAGTTCTTTGATTTGTTCCAGCTGGATAACTCCTGCAGACCTAAAAATCATCACATTGGCAGCTTTTTTGTTAGGACTACTAAGAGAGGCAAATGTTATTTCTTTGAGTGGTGCCTTGTGTTTGATGGGAAGAGAGAAGGAATCAAACATTTCATACACGATACTACAAGGATTTGCTTAATTAGACTTCACCATTCTGAGCTGAAGATGATCTCAGCAACTTAGCCATAAATACTTACCAAGAGCAGCCTTTTTGCTGCCCAAACACTAAATTGTTTGTACTTAACAGGTCTTGTGAGATTCAGCGTTTTGATATCAATCATATTTACTATTAGCTACCAGCACTGAAATGACAAAACCCACCTCTATTCTTGGAGACTAATAGAATCGATTGGACCCTGCTCTGCACTTTATGCCATGTGGAAAAATAAGTGGCAAATAGTATCTCTCCCTTTGTCTCACCACAAAGCCTGACATTTCATTTCATCTGAGCATTTCATTGGTTATCACATCTGGATTATATAAATCTAAAGCACAGTTTTCAATATCTGTACTGCTTCAGGTTACAGTATTTGACAAATCCTATTCACCAGGCTGTCAAATTAAATTAATACGGGCAATGGAAGGGGAGAAAAATAATAAAGAGGCTAAGTTTTATTACCTTGTGTTCAGAAACTGTGACAAAATTAACCCCTCTGAAGGGAAAGCACCAGCCCTGACAGACAGGCCTGCTAGGGTGGTAAAAGGCAATATGACACAAATCTAGAAACTGTGTTGGCTGGCATCCCAGAGATTAATCGTCCTTTACCAAGCCATCAGGTTCCCATAAACAGGAGCTACACTTCAACTACTGAAAGCTTCCCATCTAAGGTAGTAGTACTTTTTGTTGTACCATCAACTGAAGTTTTAACCACAAATCAACAGCAAACACACTAGGTAGGATATACCAAAGGCTTCTTTCAAGGATTCTTACTCTCACTTAGAAACTTCTGAAAGACTGTGAACTCACCAGCAGGCCAGAGAGATTAACTGGTCCCATGTTTGTTTAGTTGATCAGGAGAGTTA
>NW_010189074.1:0-20909 GCF_000695765.1 Mesitornis unicolor | reverse complement strand
ACGCTCTTCATATCACTCCTTTGAAGATTCTTCCTCTGTAGTTGCCTACACAGAAGCTTTTTTATCTAATCCTCCAGTGTGGCTTTTGTGCTGACACCGTGCTTCAGCAGCCATATGCCGTAGAGGGCACTTACCATCAATGAACAGAAATGCTCACAAAGCCCAGAAAATAGTAACAGCAGAAGTAAAAGTCAGGGGACCTGTCTGCATGAACCAGCTTAATTCATAACAGATGCTTAAATCCAGCATAGTGCTGATTAGACTTACAGGTGAGACAAATTTGTAACAGCAATCCTGCATGTGACCAGCATTTACTTTTATCTGTTAGGACAAAATCGTGGATCACAGTCTGCATCACAATGGCATTTGAAGGTCTCTGCAGGGGGTGAGAGGAAGAATTCTTTCCTCGGAATGCTACAAGGGCTCTGCAATCACTGCTGCACTTCTGTGATGAACTCAAGAAATTCATACAAATCCAAAATCTTTCCTAGTGAGGTAGACAGACACCAGAGGTAAGACCAGGTAGTCTCATCTTTACTCCACTCTTCCCTCAATTGCTTTTTGTCCTCACTGGCTTCCTGCATCCTTCTCAGGGGTATGGATGGATGGACTCCATACGTTCTCTCTTCCTGGGTGAAACTGCAATTCTCCTCCAAAACAGAGACTACAACTCGCGTACGCTCCATAATGCTCACATAAATGGGCTCAGCACTCGAGTCCATGACTGTCAGTGAAGAAAGCAACAAGATGGCTCTCTAACATTAAACCTTAGCAGCAAAGCATTTTGACAAAAATGACCGAAAACATACACCAAGACAGTCTGAAATCCTGCAAGCAGTTCAGCACAACAAGGCTGTCAGCCCAGCTGAGCTCTGGTGACACCGTTACCATGAGACAAAGACAGCTTTTAACTGTTTACAGAGTATTGAACTGTCTGGCTCCCAATATTAACTTCCACATTACCTACTTAGAAGGCTTCAGAGATCACATGTTCACAGCTGTTATTTCTTCCTACTCCCCGCAAGTAATTTTGGGGAAAGGAACTGTTTAACTATTTCTTCTTAAGCTCTGTGCAAATCAGTATTAAACTTGAGTAACATTTTTGTATCTTAAGCACCTTCATGTTCATGGTATATACGTTACATAGACCTCCTATTGAGTGGCCTTGTAAAATGGGGACTTATGTTTTAGGAGTTGAAGAAAACCACACGGCTTGGTTGTCAGGATTTTTGTCGTGGTTAATGAAGTACGTGTATGTCCAGATTGAATCTTTTTGTAACTTCATGCGAAGAGCTGAGGGAAGACACTTGACGTGGTATCATCAGTGTCAAATTGACCGAATAAAAAAACCCCAAAACAACAAAAAAGCTGTATAACTGTCTGCTGCCATGATCTATACTGCCACTGTAATGCTGAAGGGTAATGATGATTGCTCCTTCCAGCTTATGATATGCAACATGCTTTTCCTTATCTCAACTATCTGCTAACAGGAAACATGCATAAATGTAATCGTCTAAACAGACTTTTTCTTAAAACCACCTCTTTATGGTAAAACTAAGGGACTGATAGGCGGTACAAAGAGCAAACATTCCAGCAGTGATGCTGTTCCCGAGACACAGTAAAGCAAGACATGGCTGTCATGAGCTAAACAGGAAGCTTTAAATCTTTTTCTTTGTACACAGGTATATATTTGACACCATACTACCAGCCTTGTTAAACATTCTTGTGTACAGTCATCACAGTGTCAAAATGGCACCAAAGCTCTCTCGAAGCCCTGAGAAGTGGCATGTCTCCAGGGATCAGAACCACCTCTCAGCTGAGATCAGTTAAAGCTACAGCCACACCCTGGGTATTTTTCTGGGTTTGTAACAGTGACATGAACTGAGAGATGAATCAGGCTTTTTGTCCTCTCAACTTACCACGCTTCTGCTTTTACAAGCAATGTAACGCACTCCCACTCTGCCCAGACCTGTATATTACACCGAGTCATCTTCAACAAACCAATACCCACGAAATCACTTTAGATACCTGTTTTCTCAAGAAAAAGACAAGAAGATTCAGACAGCACGCTATTGGGTGTATGGTCCAAAACGGAGCAGTGCCAACTATGGCTGAAGTCACAGAAGCACATCATCCCTGTCCATGTGTGCCTACAGGGACACGACAGCTACCAGAAGTTGTTTCATAACAGGCACGTCTCCTGCAAGCATTTACTAAGGACTCTTTATTGGCAAAAGGCCTTAACAGGGAAGAGACAAAGTACAAAATAAAGCAGCAATAATCCAATACCCTGGTATTTGCAACTATGTGGAAAAAAAACTATGAAAAGGTACAAAGGAAGTGAATAAAGGCAGTCTGGAAGGAAGGAGAGCAGCATCTGAGCAAGTGTTAAGAATGGAAGGAGTATCTAGGGAAGGTCACCGAGGTTGGTTCAGATGAAGGGCACTCACTTTGCACAAATGGGTTTGGAACTGTGCTGAGAGGGAAGCCACTGAAGACTCCCAACTATGGAAAAGTGAGATTGAAAATGGAGGGGAAGAGGGGAGGAGGACAGCTATGTCTGGAGGAGGGGAACCTCAGAAGCGAAAGCAGCGTGATGGAAGGGGTTAGTAGCTAGCTTCTGTGTCAAGGAGAGTCTTCTGGACAACGTTTAGCATCATTTGTGCTTCTTTAGACTCCAAGCTAGAATTAGCACAGGCAACATTTTGAGACCAATGTATCAGATTTTTCTTTCCCACAGGGAATATAAAGTTCAAAACTGACTTGACAAAGAGGCAAGATCCTCCTTATTTCCTTATCAGTAGTTTCTTATCATTGCAAGAGGGAGCGGCTCTCCCACTCTCAGATGCTGCACTTTAGATGCCACAGCTTAGGCTCCTGGCTGTCAAGAGTTTTGTTTTATGCCTTGAAGATCAGCCTACGCGCTCTCCTTTGTGCCTCTTCTAATCACAGCAAACCTTTCATGTCCAGAAGCACTGCTCCAAATGTTACAGAGTCCAAGAGATCTAGTTGACACAAGTCAATTTGATGTCGCTCAGCATTCACTTCTTTAGAGGATTGCTTCTATCCAAGAATCTGAGTCAGGAACAGAAATACTGCAGATAGAATTTCAACAAAGACTGTCGAGCACGCCCAGGAAAACAGCTGATCGATCGGTATCTGAAATCACTGAGGATGGGAAGCTTCACAGGGAATGAGGCAGATCTCTCAAGCCAGATACAATCAGAAGCTACTCCTACACTCTGGCGTGACGGATAATGTTACACAAAGGTTCTAAGGAACTATCATTTATCTGTCCAGATCAGCAGTTCTTTGGGGGCATTACATTTGCTTGGCAAGAGAGAATCTTCATCTCTATTAGATTTAGAGGAATATAAAATCAGAAGAAAAACAACACATGGCAACACTCATACTTGTTCAGAAGGAAGGATTTAAAAACAAGGTCGCTTAATGGACTATCTATTTTAGGGCAGTTTCTTTTTCCACTAAATTAATTTTTATCATAGATCACTCAGAGAGGAAATCAGCCTTTCCCAAAGCAACTGGAAAGAGCAGAAACATAGAAAACACAATGATTATTCAATAAAGGACTAAACAACACAACTACAGAACTACAAGTTTCAGAACAACACTCTCAACCACTAGAGTGAATGACAACACTCTCAACCACTAGACCCAAAAACTATTAAATCTAGATTTGGAAAATGAAGGAAGAAAAAAACCAAACAACGCAAAACACCCAAAACCGAGAACAACCTGCACTCCTCCCCCCGAATCCTGAGCTGTGATACAACGCAGGGCCTCACGCGATCGCAGCTACTCCTGCACGTTCCCTTCCCCACCATTATCGGCCCTACTGTCCTAGGATCATCAAAGGGAGAAGGCAAGGTTTGTTCTTGTGTGGCTACCAAGACCAAATGCTGCACATAGGGCAAAGCATAATCAATGAGAACGTGATCCCATCTCACCCTCACTTTGATTCCAGAGTTTTTTCCAAATCTGCTTTTTGTGGTTTACTCCAGTCCTAAGGGAAAACCAAGAAAACACATCCTATGGAAAAAAAAATACAATAAACAAACCATATTGGAGAGAGATTGAACCAGGAGAAGAAGGAAGGTAAAAAATGCAAAGAAACAACAACAAATGTTCCTGCTTTTGAAATGATCCACATACCAGCTCTTTATACTACAATGCACAGATGTCATGAAAGCCAAGTGAAACACCGTTAGGCATTTCACATTTCTCCTAGACATTTATTATTTAGACATCGTTTCGCTTTTATGGCTTCCCTGGAAGGTCAAGACAAATTTTCTTCCATCACCTCCAAGGCCCAGGTTGGTAATGAAACACCTACCCAACAAAATAACTGCTGCATTATATGCTGTAATGCTCCATTTGAAAAGGGGAACATGAAATAGCTCTATCCTTCAGGGAGCAGGGCTGCCACTTACAACACCAATAGCTTTCACGTTTATCTCATTTTTCTTCTTCCTGTTTTGCAATGTCATATATTTCTGGCTAGAGGTTATACTGAAAGAAATCAAAACAACTTTTACCCTTTCTATTATTTCCATTGATGAGACTTGAAAACTGAAAATGAAGAAATCTAGTAATTTTAAGGGGAAAGGCACATGAAACAAGCACACCAGGAAAAACGATAGGTTTATACAATAAAGATTTTCTGAGTGTTGCAGTAAAATTTGGTACTAGTAAGCAATACTCCCAATCTTCTGGTGTGTGCAAAGGACCAAAAAGAATTATCCACCCAAATTTCCTATTCTCTTTCAAGAGTCAAAGCATAGACTCTGCTCCTGGTCACACTGTGGCGACTCTGATTTCTCTCCATTTACAATATTAAAAAATCCTGGAATATTTTGCATTTGTATCTGTTCCATGTATATTAATAATGAACTATACTAACATTAAAATGTGGAAAACATTAAAAAAAATGTGCTTGCGCACATTAACGAAGCCATGAGGTGCAGTTTATTATTATGCTCTGATTCTGCAACTGAACAAAAGCAAGTAGGTAAGCACAAGAGTTTTTACCGTGGCCATATTTTCACAAAGACTTGCTTTATGCAACAAGCTGGGATTGTACATCTGGATTTCCAATAGACAGTCAGCTTGTATTTGATAGCATGATTTTGACATTTTCTAAAGATTTTACCATGATGTATGTGCTCTGGCACAGGAAATTCAGAGTCTCATTTGAATAGCCAGGAGGAGAGGAGGATTTACTGGCGAGCTCTCACTGGACTGTTCAGCAATATCTCTACACTTGTGTTGCTGCACAGCTGCCCTCACAGCTACAGGACTGGGTTGCCCTTGCAGTAAAATGGGGAAATACTTAACAGAGACAGATGTAAGAACCAGCCACAAAGCCAGGTAACCTGATAAAGCTCTTTTTATTAGCTACTGTAATAAAGAACATTGATCTGTAGAACACTGGCTCTTGAATGCACAGAGCAGACTGAATTTCTGTAACAGCCCCCTTAAAAACACACAAGGGTTGGCTAAGTGATAAGAATTTCTCTGGGGAGCTGCACCAGACTGGTTCTTCTCACAGGTCTGTGGTAGACGTAGTAGGGCTATTGCTCTTCCAAGTGTGGAAAATTAATTTCTTTATTCTACTTTCCACTGTCAAGGGGCAGAAGAGTGATACAGAGAGTATTTATGACAGTCTCCAATTTTAAGTACTATAATATGTTTGTTACTATGTACTATTTTTGTGGTATCTGTTCCCACTGTAAATTCAACTTGGCCCAACAAACCATAACTTTCACAGACTTGAGCTTTGATTCTGCAGTGCATATCCCATCAGGTTACGGGTTGGGACTACTTCCATAACTAAAGCTAAAAGACAGTAAATGCCTTGACTTCAATGAACTTACTCCTAATCTGTATCAAAGTGAATGGAAACAAAGTGGACCAGAATGAGATGATGTCTTGCAAAACGCTTCCAGAGAAAAAGAAAAAAAGAGGCGTGTGCATCCACTACTCCATGTATTATGAATCAGAAAGATGAGATTAGTCCACAGGAGCTGAGAGGATAAAGCATTCATTTTCACCCTGAAATTGTAGTTTAGTGCTGGTCAAGTCAGTCACCAACTTGAAAGCAGCAGCATTCATGCAGAACACCAACCTGGGCTGTAACAGGCTTCTTCCTGCTTGCTTGAGTCACATAAACATGTCTGAAGATTCATCCACACCCTCTGATAAGGGCTTGCACTGTAGGGAAGTTTCATGTTTATCTCCCTTTTTCTAGGAAATTCCCATGACGTAACAGATGCTCCATACTGCAGGTAACACATTGGCAAGGAG
This sequence comes from Mesitornis unicolor, assembly GCF_000695765.1. NCBI lineage: Eukaryota > Metazoa > Chordata > Aves > Mesitornithiformes > Mesitornithidae > Mesitornis > Mesitornis unicolor. The sequence continues at coordinate 14,585 of NW_010189074.1, read as the reverse complement.
TGAGTCAGTGATACCAAGGATGTTATGTTTGCCTATTCAAATTCCACCTATTTCAGTGTTTCAACACGCAGTGCTGTAACCATACGGGGTAGTTCACATCCAGTAACACAAAATCAGGATCTCATGCTGTAGGTGACAACTGATCTTAGAAAAAAGATCTTAAGTATTCTATATAGTTAAACTAGACGGAATCAGAGTTTATAACCTAAGGTCACAGTTTAACATTATGCTGGCTGTTGCTGAAAGGTGAAGTCCTATTGTCTTTTTCCCTGAGGTACATATTCTCATCCTCAAACTTGCCCAGGATTATGCAGTCTTCTGTGTCAGGTCAGCAATCCAATCCGATGGAAAACTTGCTTTTCTTTTTGAAAGCAAGTTTTCCATTAAGTCAGCAAACCGATCCTGCTTGCCCACAGCCCCCGAGTTGCCAGAGCAAACACAAACAGTGGAAGCACATGGCTGGCCCAGGGACAACAGGATCTCATTTCACTGGCAGCCTAAACTTAGACTGAACTCAGTGTAACATAAAATTGCACCCTGAATTTTCTACGACGCTGTTTCCTAGCTGTGTTCTGTGACTCACAGAACACTGAATGACATCTCCAGACAACTATGAAGAAGTAGCTGTTCATTTGTGGCTGATTTCCTCTTCCTCCCATTTAAAAAACCTAAACATACATTAAGTATTTTGCTAGAATGGTTTTTGTATGTAAGCGGTTACAGAGGTCGGCACAAAGCTCACTAGAGAAATCAAAGAGCAATCTGTCCAAAGAGAGATCACGAGACATTCTTGGTGAAATCTAGTCTACATACTGTAAAAAAAGCGTCCTACCTTCTCATATAAGCTAAAACTCAGTGAAATCAAAATTTATCCTAATTATTAATTATTATTACTACTATTATTATGGCTATGGAAGGTCTTAACAGCCTTCATTGTGAAGACTCCAGCAGAGTAGTCTTGACAATACTTGCCACTCTAATGCAAATTGGGGAGTTTTTGTGACTCCCAAGCACAGCTTCCAGAGTTTGAGTATTCAATGAGCAGAAGAATGGTCCTTAAAACAAAACAAAACAAAAAAAAAAGGAAACAAAACATCCATCCTCCCATTCTTCACAGATGAGAAAAATAACTCAAACACTGCAAGCTAAAAATACCAGGAAACAAACCTAACCAAAACAGGTGTGTTTGTTATGGTTTGTTTTGGTCTGTTTTAAAAACCAGGCTCTTAACTTTGGATAGGCACGTTAAGGGCTCTGGAAGATGGAAAGTGCTAGAAGGGTCAAGTCCTTGCTCCTGCAAATCAGAACTCTTTAGTACTCCAGGACTACCTTCAATACCTAAACAATATATATATATGTAGTTTCTGCTTTAAGGGCCCTTCTAGAGTTGGTTGGATTTGAAAGGCTTCAGTAATTAATACCAAGTTCCTTACATTACTGCTCGTTTCCTCTGTGGTTGATAACTTGAATATTAGGTGGACCCAAATTATAAGCAGGAAAATGATTTTATATTATTATCTATTAATTTCTTATTTTTTTTATTTTGGTGTCTGCATCTTACACCAGTTCTAAGGAGAAAAATCTGGAATTTAAGAATTCACTTTGTAGTTATCTTACTACAACAGATCTTCACGTAACATTTTCCATGAAAGTAATCTGGCTTCTGGTCAAACAAAACAGTCCAGTTTGAGTTAAGTGATACTTTAAATTGAGGTTGTCCTCTTCAAAACTGAGCACAAGGTAAGTTGGTAAAGACGGTAGCTTTGTGCAGGTTTTGAAAGCCGGGCTAGAAATGTGGTAGGGATGCTGTAGCAGGTGTCATAAATCCCTAAAGCCAGTCTGACGGCTACAGCCTGAACTGCATTTTGTCAACACTCCAACTTCAGCATGCTCTAAACCGGAGCACCCTTACAAGCGAAGGGGAAATCTCAAACTGTAGCAGATGCTCATTGTTCAGATGTGTAATTCTGTTGCACAATATGAAAGATCTTTTTTTACTCAGTTTCTAGCGATGAAAAGAACTCTTAAGATTAGAAACAAACCAGTCAATCTGACAAGAAAGTCTGATTTGGGGTCTAATTCTAAAGGACAACATTCTTTAGCACACATGCAAATTTTACACAAGCCTTTTAAATGGCTTTCACATTAATTTTTCCTCTACATCACTGACAACACAATACAAAACTGTCTGAATTTAAAATATACATTTAATTTCCACTACAATGGATTTATCTTCCTAGCAGATGTTGTTTGAATATCTAGCGACTGCAAAACGTCTTGATCTAAAGTGAAGACTAAATGGGTACCAATACCCTTTCTCTCCCCAGCCCTTTCTCCAGTGAGACTGGGTTTTCAGCAAATCCAGTTCCCATCACTGTGCACACCAGATGCGTGAAGCTGTTTGTTGGAGAGCCTTAAAGCGCAGACACCGAGAGCAAGTGTCACCAGCGCATACTCTACAGCAGTACCTATGAATGCACAGTGTTTCTGATCTCCAGGCCAAGACTTCTCAGCGTATCAGGTTTCCTTATCTGGAGGAACGGCTTATTTAGAAAACTGTAGCAATATTCCTCCTGGAAAACAACGAGGGCAGTTGTTTGAAAAGCAGAAGCTGACCTGCATTATCTGACTGTCAAGGCAAAAGCTTCAGCTGCTTGATGTAATTTTTAGTAAGCAGTCCAGGAGAAACGCAGAGCATTTGTAATAACAATCGCACAAACACTCCACTAAGTTGTTGTCTACGTGGCTTTTAAAAGCCTCTACTTCAGAAGTGGAATGTTTTGAAGTCTAATGCAGGTATTAATGTAGTACATCCTATATTAATATGATATCTTATTTGCACTGACTATTCTAACAGTTTTGGACAACCCTGTATTCACTGTACCAACAGAAAACCTGGAGAGTGACTGTAAGCACCTGTAAGCAGCTGCCTGCACACAAAACCCCCAGTCTTGTTCAGAGTTGGACTCTGTTTTTTGTTACTTCACTCTCAAATTTTCTTCCAAGCCCTCCCACCCATTTTCTTAAACAGTTACTTGACTTCTCACATGCACCTACCTGTAACTCCCATTCTGATCTCCACCATTACGGTCTGTTCAGAAAATGTGGTACCCATTCTTCAGATAAATATATAGAATTTTTAAAAAGCTTAAAGATTTAAGAAAAGCAGTTTGCCTTTTCTCAATAATTTTGATTTTTTCCGAGGAGTTTAACTGCTTTTGCTAATAGCTATTTGATGCTTCCATGATAATTTATCTTTGTTCAATATAAGTTTAACAAGCCCTCCTCGACAGACCATAAAGGCTAAAAAAAGTGAAACGAATCACACTTGTTTTGCAAGTTCAAAGCTACTTTAAATAATAAAAAAGAAAGACTGAAATCAGCTATAGCCATGATCAGAATTAAATTAACTTTCATCAAGAATTTAACATCTGGATTTCAATTAAGCTTAGAGTTAATTGTTAACTGTCTTAACTCATAACCCATCAAGGAGTTAAAAAAAAAGAAAGGAAAAAAAAGGAGAAACCAGCCTTTGATGCCAGTTTGAAAGTTGCTGAGCTATTAATCAGTAGTTATCAGTTTGCCTTAGATGACTGAAACTCATTAATATAAACGAGAAGCCTGAAAGGACCACATTAATGTGCTATCAGTTTCATCATTTACAACACTGAAATAGCTAAAACGGCTAAGCTATCACACACTGCATAGAAGGATAATTTGGCATAATTAATTTTGTTCTGCCATTTGCCAAACATAATCGAGAATGGTAGGGACTTGTAAATCCGAGTTCCAGTAGCTTTCACCCACATCCCCTTTTATTTTTTCTCCAGAATCCTGGCATTTAATGAATGAAACAGCACCAAAAGCATCCAAATGCTTTAATAACTTGAATTTTGGCTGTCCACCCATGCCACCATCTCTACTGCCTTTCTGCTCACCTCCAGAGGCCACATTATTCTGTGTTTAAGCCTCTCATCCACAGAGTCATCCACTGAGCCAAGCCTGCTCCTCACTAAGGTGAGTAGAAGATAAGGGAGCTCTGGAGTTGCCAGCAAAGATGCAGAGGCTCTGGGCAGAGATTACAGAAGCCATTCAGCCTGAGGAAACTTTTACATTCCTTTTGATTTCAGTGGATACACATAGAAGCACAGTGCTGTGGAAATTATTACCAAAGCTTTGGGGTTTTTCTGTTTCTAATGCCTTTCTATGAGCAAGGTAAAAATTCTCCTCTCGTCATTGTCATCATGAACAATATGCCAGTCCTCAGAGAAAGTTAGTCACTGTTGGCCGGTTACTGACCCGGACACAGCTTCACCATTCACCAGACTTATTTAATACTGGTCACTAGCCAAATTGTCCTTTCTTAAAGGGATCTGTACATTTTTGGCACACAAGGAATTTTATGAGATGGAAACAGTCTTTCCCTTGCTACTTAAAAATAAGAAAATCTACACTTTAATTTTCAGTTTCTCTATTCAAAAAGTAACACTCTAGAATTAGTCCTGGAGAAAAAAAAACCAACATGTGTGCCTCATCATCCAATGGGCAATGCACTGGATCTTGAAAGCAGTAAAATAATTCCTCATTTCTGGTTAGATATGCGCTCAGGTTTTGTATATGGCCACTAGCGAGCAAAACATGCTCCTCAGCCTCACTACCACTGGATCTTTGCCTGTAATGAAAAGTAATCCATAAACATTAAATCTGACTAGGGCCAATTTATATGTTCAGATCCAATCTACCTCTCATTTCAGGCTTGCAAACATTTAGTTAGTTCAGGGAGAGCAACTCTTAAGTAAATCCACGCATGGATATGCCTATTCCAGGTAATCTCTGTTCCTGGTCTCTTTAATTCACCTGAAAGTATAAGCAAAGCTGAAAGAAATAAAGTGTTTCACTTCCAAAGGTAGATAACCATACGCTGGATCAGGATTATGATTACTTATTTACACTTAGATCTACATCCCACCTAAAATGAATTAGCCTTCCACTGTGGATTGATCCCCTGGATCTGAAAGGCTCCACTAATTTTAAGGAACCAGTGCCAATTTGAACCACTGCTGAGGAAGAACAATTTATACCTGTGCTTTCTAAAGAGATGTCATTCACTGCACAGAAGGAAAGCATTCATCTTTCACGTTTTGTTACTTCACAGATAATCCCTTTAGCCTTTGGGTTGACATACTTTATAGAAATTCAAAATAACCATCCACTAGACTTATTTCATACTGCAGTCTTTTATGAAGCTTTTCAAAGAGCATTCTTATTCCAAAGAGATAAGAGAGTTCTTTTGTCACATTGACATATAGAGTTTATTATCCTTTAATGGAAACTTCATCATCTGTGGCAGTTTTGAACCTAAGGAGGTTGTGCTATTAGACACAACAGACATGCCACTTTTGACTGTAAAAAGTTGCAATTCAAGCACTTGTTTCCACTGTTCTTGAAATATTGTGATGTTATGTACGACATTTTCTCTTTTCTTGCATGCGACTTTAGTCACAAGAACAATCAAATTAAACTCCCCATTCAAATAAACTTTTTAGTGGGGGAAAAAACCAAACCAAACCCACCAAAAAACCCTCACCACCACAAACCAAACCAATTTTTAAAGACAAAGGAAAACCAAGGCCTTTTCAGCTATGGATCCTGAAACTCAGTATCATGAGCTCCACCTGACACACAGAGGAATAATGATCTGCAAGCCAATAAAGAACTACATTGAAAATGGAAGCTTTCCTAGGGGCATGCTCAAAGCACGGAGCTGATGGAAAAATACTCTCCAAGTTCAAATGAACCTTTGTGAATATTACTTTTAAGCCCAAGGTCAATGTTGTCTGTCCATTAAGAAATGTTGCCTAATAAAAAAATAAATATTTTTCACTTTGAATTTGCTTCTGCCTTACTTCCTACCCCCACGATCACTAGGGGAGCGTTGCTGCACTGACACCCTGCATGGACAACCGTCCGTGCCTCTGGAAAGCGGGCACTAGTTCTAACCCAGGTGTTGATCATCTGTGATCACTAAAGAGGAGCAGCATTGCTCCAAGGTGGTATTTTGTGCTGGCCTCTTTGCACAGTAAAAATTTGCACATGTAGTTGAAGACTGCAAAGCAATTTACAAGGACAGATTCATTAATATTCTCAACACATTTACACTGGAGAGCAACATCCTGGAAACGAAGATGTATTTGTGAAACTCATGCTACCATGTACAGTAATAGAGTGGGTGGGCTATTTATGATTCCTTTTCCACTGGCAGGGATTAGGCATCAGGTGAAAAAAGTTCTCATTTGCTCAGTACTTGCACAACCCATTCACAGCTGACATTAAAACGTAAGATGTTAAGGAGGGACAAATTCTATCCCTGGAATTCACCAACACTGAAGCTCTGTTAACCACAGCTCCTTGGATTTACATAATCCCAGAGTTTGAAAAGTGTGAAAAAGCATACAGTGCCAGGGCAATGCCTGTGGAAGTGTCTCAAAGGGATAATTTCTTACCCTGCTGACACTGTATAAACACAGCAGTCTTAGGGGGCCTTTTCAAAAACTTTTGGTGCATTTTCACTCTGGCCAAGTAACACAGCACACACCAAAACACTCTGGAAGGTTAACAGAAACACCCCTTATTGTTCTATTTTATATAAAAACAAGTTCAGTTAATAGCAGGAATAGAATGTTCCTTCTAGCGATAGGAAATATGCTAGTAGGAAAAGAATAAAACCAATAATACTCCCGCAGTAGTAGTAACTTAGTTTTGCTTGTTGATTTAAGATGTGAGGATCGATCGGAGTTATTTTATGTAACTGAGATTCTGGAAGACCCACAAAGGAATTTTTCTCCATTAGTATAACTGGCTGAAGGAAGACAGCAAGAGGGGGATTGTTCCGAGACCTTCACAGTGCTCGCTGTACGACCAAGGCAGGATCCGACTTCACCTCCCATTGACACTCCAAGTTCCTGCGACACATCTACCCAAAGCTGGCATCTTTGCATGCAGGAAATATTAGGGCTGGACTTCCCAAGATAAAACCAAACCTTACCAAACCTGCTTGCAATTCAGTCATGCTTTACAACCACACGTGCACTTTAAGCCACAGTGCTACCCTGATAAAGCACTGGTAGTAGAACTGTCAGGGGTTAAAGAAGAGGCTGAAACATAAGTGCTAATTAACAATGCTGGAACTGTATCCACACCATTATCTTATACACTGGCAATTCCTTATTACTGTCACTTCTAACCCTGGATGTTAACTAGTTTCTGCAAGAAAAATCAAACTTTTTAATGCTTATTTAAAACCACCCTTTTCTGCCTGCACTTGCACACTGGGTTCAACATCACCTGTATGCCTCAGCCCCCATAGCTCCATTTCCTATCACTTGAGGGGATTCAAGTCCTGCAGAAATTGAATAGGCAGTGTGAAAAGTAGGATTAAGCCCTGGCCATGCCATATAAGCAAGCAGGTTTTGACATACAGGGGGCAAGTAGAGAGCATATAAACAGAAAAAATAATAAAGTGGAAGCCTGGAATGCGAGAGCTTCCAAAAGAAGCAGTCTCTGTTCCCAAAGCAGCCAAGCAAGCAAGCGGGGTCAATGCGCAGAGTGTAGTAGTTTAGTACAAATGTAGCCATTTAGGTTTGGGTTAAAACTGAAATTAGAACCAGAGGTAAACTTACTACTCGGATATACAATTAAAATCTTTGTCAGAAGATGAAATAAAATTTGGGATGTGTGGCATACTGGAGCAAGGAATACAACAGACAAAAGTAATATGTACTTCTTTGCAGAGGGAAAAAACAAAGATACAGAGAGAGATATTCCAAATATCAGTCATTAAAAGTGTCACATTTTTAAAAAGTGAAAGATTCATAACCAAAATTTTACTACTGTGCTCCCCTTTGTTGTCAGAAAATACAAAGCCTCCCAAAGCGACATCACCTCTGCCAAATACATCAATTTAGCGTGTACTGAAGTCAAGAGATGGCATTGAGAAGTAGCTCACATGACATGTCTCGAATTCTTCTCCTCTGGTACTGTCAATAAAAGTCTGTTTGAGTATAAATCCATTTTGGAAACATACCTGATCATAAAGATGACAGCATCTATTTTAAAGGCTATTATTATTTGAAAGGTGCTCATTATTGTTAAGCGATTCCTCTTTAATAGAGCCAGTACCTGCAACTCACACTGGTATTCAACACTTCCAGTAATGAACAGCTCTCTAAACTGCTAATTAATGTGATAACACCACGGCTCCACTCAGATATGCTGTAATTAAATGTAGGGTCTACAAAGAATAAGCTCTACCATCTGCATCTGTGGAGAGGGAAGTGCTCTATTTGGACAGCGATGGGGATTTTATTTCCCTTTAGCCAGAGGGGGAACCCTCTAACAGGGGATTGCTTTCTGAGAACTTGAACCCATGTGTTTATGCTGACGGGGTGTTATTCCCTGTCATGCTTCATGGGAAGTCTGTCAAGCTCTGTTTGCAAGAGTTTGTTTGCAATTTTTTATTTTTTTTTTTTAAAACCCCACATTTGTGCCACTGTTTTTCCCCCCAGCAGCTCTGAATAATTGATGTTTTTTTACAAATTTTCTAATTAAAAGACCTACTGGAGTTACTATAGTAACAGGGGCCTTTAGAAATCAATAGAGGAAAACAAAAAATGGGGTTGATTGGTTGGCTTTGATCTTTTCTCTTTGTTCAGTGGCATTAAGAATATTTTGAAATATATTTTTTTCCTCAACTGCAGAGTTCAGCTACATTTCAGGGCTTACACTGTGTAAGCATTAGTATTCATCAGCAAGTGATGGCACAAATGCAGGCAACTCTCTGTATGCTATTTTGTTTCTGGGGACAGTCCTAACAAATGCAGAGCAGCTGCACCTACACGGTTTTACTGAGATTTACTGAACCTCTACCATCACTTACTATTGAAATCTCCACAGGGAAAAACTGTAACTGATCCACATTTTAGTAACTACTCCTCCAGAAATAAAACCCAATTCAAGTTAGAAGAACAAAGCTCAGGGCTCATTAATTTCAAAGCAAGGTTCAACTGGATGGTGCAGTTAACTTGTTTTATGGCAAGTTTTGGTTTTGGTATTCAGCTTTGGTTCCACTAGCACCTGACTCTTCAAGTTTCAGTTTCAAGAGTGTTTCCACTTTGAAAAATTGCTATGAAGCAACGATAACCTCTTACTCAAGAGCTTTGCTCCTTCTCATGCTGTGTACAGACAGAGCAAGCTCATCGGCTCTTAGGGTGCAGATCAAGTCTTTCTTGCTTTGCTGTTCTATTAGCAGTTGAAGAATCAATGCAAAGGAGGACGTGTTTATGCTCATCATTAGATTTTAATTATGCTGACAGACAATATAAGCCCTTGTATACTAATATCACAGTATGTTACCTTAGAATAACTCCTCCAACACTGAAAAGGAATGGTAGTACCTGTGCAAGTCACTTTGTCTCATCACTTCAACTTGACCTGGTTTTTTTAAGTCATTCAACTTATAGCTGGGGGGAGAGGGAAATCACACCAGGAATTTTCACAAGAGAAAGTATTCCTCCACCAGTTATAGACTACAAGTCACAAAGAAAAAGACTACAGGAGTCTGGACCACAGGCACACAAGAAGGATGAGATTGTATTTAACAAGCTCTATTCCTCCTGCGCCTAAATGCAGGAAGAGATTGTATTTAACAAGCTCTATTCCTCCTGTGCCTAAATGCTGGAGTTGCTTGCTTTGGGATACCAACCCATCATCAAGAGCATAAACACAGCACGATGCAGCTGCCACCCACGTTGAAAGGGCACAATTTGCACTCCAGAACCTTTCCTGGGAAATGAAGAACCCGTCTCAGCTATCAGAGCCAGGTTTGGGCTCTGTTGCAAGCAGCCACCTACAGCACAGTTTCAATTTGCAGTGATGAAAACGACACTTTTCACTGCATAAGAGACGATTACCTTTCATTAAGCCCTTCATATTATTTACTGGCATTTGCTTGAAAAATACCTCCTTTATGAACAATTATCTCATTTCCTTGCAGAAGTAAGATGAAACGGTGAATCTGAATGTCAAAATACTGCCAGTACCCATCCAAAGATACGGCAAGTTTTGGACATCTCTGGACTAACTCCTGCCCTGCTGCAGCACAGCCCCATTTGGTCCTCATCATCAACCATGCTCAACCTACAAAACAGGACCACTCCAGAGACTCCTCACGGTCTTATGTTCCCAACTATGCAGCCGTAAGTCGACTGGAAGCTCCTATTTTCCTCAGAAAAAGCCCTTAAGTGCGCAGGCAGCCAGGCAGACTGGGGAGGAGGTGGGGAGATGCACATTCAAGTCCTGCCCTGCCTTGTGGTAGGAGCATCAGGAAGGTGTTAGACCAGATCTGCAAGGCACACCAGAGAGCAAATCCACCCCACAGCTTACGCATAACCAGCAAGACCATCCATTTAAAATTATAAGGAATCCTTTTTCTCCAGAGGAAGGGAGATCTTAGAACAAATTTCGCAACAAGGAAATTCAGTCACTCGTAACCAACAACATAACCAACCAACAGAGGAGAGGTTGAGCACATCTGATGTAAAATCTGTTCTTTAAAATGTCTAATTTAAGACTGTTGCAACAAGTTCAATGAAACCAGGTAAATTTATGGTCATGCATATTTACAAAATAAGCCTAAATTTCCATGCAGAACTTGATTTTTACCTTAAATACCCAAGTTTACTAAGTAATTTTTACCCATCTGAAGGGCCATTGCTTAAAACAGGTTTCACTGTATTAAGAGATATGAGTCCAGATGCTCATTTCAGACACACCACTGTAACCAAGATGAAAATCAGATCCATTTTATGAAATCCGAGCCTGATCTCAGAGAAATAAATCACAACTTTTTGGTTTATATTTAAGTTATGCTAGAGAACTTCCTCCGGCCTTTTAATTTTTATATTTGTAATTTTAAAAAAAGGAAAAAAAAAGAAATATGATTCATAACTGATGACAGAACCTAAGCTAAGATGGTTCTTATCCATCTTATATTTAATATAACACTAAATTGTTTTTCAGTCCTAAAAGGAGCCATAAAGGCAACAAAGGATCCATTTCATACACCCATTTCATGGGGTTTTTTTTCCTTTTTATAAAATAGAAAGTAATGAGCTCTTTATGCAGCCCCACTCATGCACCAGGCATAAAGAGAGAAAAATGCAGTAGCAGACTGCAGCCCTCTTCATCTTCAGCATCTACCATAGGGCAGTAAAAGATGAAAACCCTCTCCTCCTGGGAAGAGCCAGAGGGAAACAGGTTGAGATTTCACTTTCAACATGGAAAGGAGTTTTGTAACCAGTTCATGTGTGACGCGCTGAGATTTTGCTCAATCCGAGAAGGCGGCCCTGATTCTCGACTCAGCTGCAGGAGCATGTCTTTCCAGCAAAATCCCCTCCAAGACCTCTAACCATAATAATTTATTGAAATAAATGGTGAAGGCACTATGACCTAAGCACAGTGCACTATTTTGTCCAGAAGTCTCAAGCAGACCACTTCATAAACACTAATAACTACTAGTACCTAGTGACTATTCAGTATCAGGAGGAATTATCAAGAGGAAATATCAGCACCCAATTTCTTGTTTGGAGATATAACCAATTGCTGAAGATGCTTTGCTGTTGAGTTCCTTCTCCACTGTTTGTGGGCTGTAAATTCACGCAGACCTGGGGCTGCTCTAGAAACGTCTCCATTTTGCTACAATCTCATAGGAGCTGCTGTGCTGGCCAGAGTGTACAGAGCACAGCACATTCAGGACACATCTACTTCAATTCTTGATACATTGTGGGGAAACCTGGCAGAAGCCTTAAACCAATAGCAGACCTGTCCATAAGGTAGCACCACAACATCAACTGAGACACATTTTAGGATTTTCTTTCCAGTTTCACCACTTTGTTCTTTGTACGACTTTAAACAAATCTCTTCCGTAGAGGTTTCAAATTTTCCTTTTTTATTTTAAATTTGCAATATTTTTCTGCCTTAATAAAGGTGCTACAAGGCTTATTTAGTATTTGTAAAACACTAACAAAAGGCACTTCATAAAAATCACAAGTTACTTATTATAATAACAATGAGCTTTATAGCTCCTGGCTTGAGTCCTTGCAATGTTTTGTAAGCAGGGTGTGAAGGAGAACCAGCATACCAAAACTCTTGTGTGTCATCTTCACAAGAGCTTCTCCACCTCCTATTACACTGCCTTTAATGCTTCGTGATCTGTACGAACACAGAGTAAACTAATACAGCTTTTCAGTATAGCTGAAAGGGAAAAGCGCGAGCGTTTCCTCATGTGTATGGTATGCTCTAATTCTACTCAGCTGTATAATATTTAAAAAAAAAGAATGATGACAAGCTTGCTGACGTACCCAGCAAGAGTCATCGTGGATGTGATACAAACCAAATCCAAAAATAGATGACTACGTGCTTCAGAAAGAGAAAGAGACCTTCCCATAATTTGCAACAAGGAAACCACCTTAGCTTATCATAAAGCAGAAGTCAGATCGCTGCTGGGCTGAGCAGTCATCTGTCACCAGACGGGTACGTGCAGGTTGCTGCTGGATGTGATCTCTGGTGAGCTGCACAAACACGTCGCTGGAACGAGCGTGCACAGTGGTTTGCTTGAATACAACATGGGAATGTTACTCAAATGTGGGTGACTGCGCAGGGAGAAGTATTCCTTAAAATGTTTCATCATGACACACTAAATTCACTTCTGACAGAATGCCACAGCTCAGTAGAATGTAAATCCTTCGAGTTAACTGGCTACTTATATTTTCACTGCTCTCCTTCATGACTCTTCCAACAGAAAAGGCTGGAGAGAAAATTCCAGACAAGCAAGTGGTTTAAAAGAAGTTGTGGAAAGTCTTCCAAACACCAGTGAGTTTTACTGCAGTAAGATCTTGCAGTTTTTGTTATTTTCACTGAAGGCTTGATGCTCGTGGTATAAAATCACTGTTGAAGAATCTCACGACCGACTGGTGCTGTGCTGAGAACAAGTTGCTCTCCATAGTCACAAGCTCTAAAATTAACAGCTGGACAGTGGAGGACACAGAGGGGACACAAGAGGCCAAAACTCAAACCAGACAGAACATCTAGAATTCAATCCCAACTCAACTGAATTTTCTGTATTTCAATACAGTGGGTATGGTGCTGAACTATGAGCAGCAATATTCAAATTACACGAAGTCAAGCTTCAGTAGAAAAAAAATTGGTAACTCCAATACAAGCAAAGCTGTCCCGTAACATGCTTTTATTTTCATAAAGGGATCTGCTTTCCTTAGTCCACCCCAGTTCTCCTGTCAGTTCTGAGCTCTTCATGGGATGCTACTACAGACCTCCCTAGAGTGAGTACAGTATACAACTGGTGTCGTGCTACACTGGAACAGTAAATCCTTTCAGTACTGGGTTCCCTATTGTTTGCTCATAATAATTCTCATTCTCAGTCACCCTTCCCTTTCTCTGGGTGAGGAGCATGAAGGAGGGGAAGAATTTTGAGCAATTTTTTTTGCAATCTCTACCTCCTTAAGGGTTTCCAAACCTCAGCCTGTATTCACATACCAGCTCTTCCACAACATGGAAGAGCAAACCTTATTTTTAAAAGACCTTACATATACATATTTCATTCACAAAAGAAAATTAAATTTAAGTGTATGGGTTTTTTTGTATTTAGTAAGCAAAGGTTTAAAGTTAAGCTGCTTTCAGTAGACTGTTACTGGTACAAGTTAAAGAGGATTCTCAGAATACACTCTAACATGCCTTCTTATTGAAGCTGTTTAAAGCACACTTTATTACCAATTTCTTAATTCTATTATTTATGATAAAACTGTGAGGATGAAATCTCTCATTTTCAAAGTCAGTGCTAATGCACGTACCCAAACTCATAAGCTGTTATGATTAAGAACAGCTGAGCTATAAAGAAAAAAATTGAACAGAATGAAAGAGAAAAGTGCCAAGCCAGATCAAAGCAGTGAGTGAACAAGCCTGGAAAGATCTCTTTAGCTGGGAATCTAAACAGCTTCTCAGACAAATAATTAGAGATCCCACTGCAATCAGAACACAACATACCTTCATCCTAACACTGCATTTGTACTATGAGGTCATTTTCAGAACTCCCAGTATTCCTAAAGAATGGAAGGGGGGATATTCTAGACACAGTCACGGTCTGAGAGACCTTTGAAACAAGTTGTGTGCACACCCACATTTAGGAAGCAATGCTCATATGCCAGTTGTCCAAGCGAGCCACCTCCTGTCCTGACCTCAAATCACCCTAGCTACTGAATTGTATTTACAACCACAATGGTCTCATCTCTCAGATTAATTTTTTCCAAGATCTACACAGCACACAATAAGAAAAGTTTTTTCTTTGCAATCCAAAACTCAAGTCCTGGTGTCTCAGCTTCATCACTTCAAAGGTCATGTTTTGGGGAAGGCATTTTTATTTTCCGCTCATAGAAAAGAGGCACCTCCAGTGAGACACGTTTCTGATTCCATGGTAGTTGGAAGTACCAGTCACAAGTGGTGATCCCCAGGGCTCG
>NW_010189073.1:2995-32974 GCF_000695765.1 Mesitornis unicolor | reverse complement strand
ATATATATATATAAAAATGAAACAACAAATAGGACCACTCAGCCCTAACAGTGAGATGTTGCCAAGACTTCCTTCTCATGACCAGCTGAGCTTTTTAGGGAAGATCACAAGAGGGCAGTGTTTTATAGCTTTATGTTTTATAAAGAAATGAAAATTTTGGCATTCTTTTATCTTAAAAAAATCTAACAGGCTTCTAAAGCATTCAGTTTGACTAAACTGTCAGACATGACAATAAATCTAGGGCCTGTTTTAAATAATTTACGTTACCAGGGTTCTTACTGAGATAAGCATCAGTTTTTGAAGGAATCCTTACAAATATGTTCTGGTTTTAATCTGTGCAATGAACAAGAAGTGATCACTCATCTCCTTCCATAACCAAAACAGGGATTTTTTTTTCCCAGTTTTTAACTTCTAGGTCAAATCTAGAAGGACTACATTTGTTGTTAAATAAAAGATAACTATGGATCTTGTAGGACTTCACAAATATTTTATAACTGTTTTCTGACAGACACTATTAGTAGCTGTACAAATACAGGTATCTGGTCAGTAATCTATGATATATCAGTATGCATCCAGATACGAAGAAGAACACTCTCTAAATGAATGTGTTCATTACTCTGCTCTTATTTTAAGTTAATAAAGAAGTGCAAGCACCTGCTGCCTCTGAAGTGCCTTACTGACCAGTCTTGACCAGAACAGAATTTCTAATTTGAAAATGAGTCATGTCTTCACCTAGAGAAAAATGGGGAGATTTATCTGTATTTGCTGAAGAGCTGGCTGAGGAGAGACAGCTTTTAAACCAGCATATTGCTGTTCCTGGTTCAGCTCTTTCCCAGTGTAAAAGTGCCGCAGAAGTTTGTAGTTTGATTTTTTAGATGAGCAGGGATGCCAGATTGCTGCCTGTTGAGCTGTCTTGGTTCACTATCGTTGTGTAAGAGAAACTTAGCAAGAAGACATAGCCTTGGGTGGAGTGGAAGAGAAATGAAAACTTAATCCAAGCTATGTGCTGTGGTTCCAGTTTTTATTATGGCTGATAAAAGTAGTGAAATTTTGATTACATATTTATAAAACTAATGAGGATTGCTTATGTGCGTTAGTTGGTGAGTGTAACTTAATTATGTTTAAGTGATCTGGACATTGCAAATAGGCAAGATTACTGTTGAAAAGCAAAGCAGAATTAAACAGAGGTATAAAGAACAGGAAAGCTGTGGTGACTACGTCTTTTTCAGATAGCTTTAATAAGTAGATGACAGAACAGATGCTTCTTTCTAAACAGAGTTGTATTTAAGTATCTTATGCTTTATATTTTCAAGTAGTCATTTTAATAAATAAAAATACAGTAGATGTTAGTTTTAAAGCCCATATAGGTATACAAAGAAGAACGTACTATTTACAAAAGGTTTTATTTTTTTAACTCTCTGGGCTCAGTTGACATTCAGTGAGTACAGAGCACAGTGGTAATTTTTCAGATCAGGAGAACCCTAAGACACAGAGGAACCATACAGTACATGCAGTGTATCTGGTAGGGCTTCCAGTTTATTTATACCTTGGCTTTATTCCTGTTTGTTTATTATTTTTAAATAAATAATGGCTTTTCAGGCACACAGAGAAAAGTGATGTGTTTGCATATATGGGGTGGAGGTTGTGGGTTTTTAATATCTTTTAGCAGTGCTTCACTTTGACTTGTATATTTTACTGACTTGTGAAACCTATAATCCCAACATGCCCTCAGAATGCATGTGTTGATAGTTTACTCTTAACACCTTTTTTTTTCCTTCAGGAGGTTTTCAGTCCTGTAAAACTATTGTCTGTTTCCAGTTGAAGTCTCTTGAAACACCTCCAAAGCAAACTAAAACTGGAAACCCTATCCATCACAAAAATATGGATTTCGTAAGAGAAGAAAGTCAGTTTAGCTGTTTGTATTTCCCACCCTCTCCCCACCCCCAGAGTGCGCTGTGTCTGTGGCTTTTCTCAAGAAGGATCAATGGGCAAAGTGACATCTCGTGCATTGGTGAGGGTGGTCAGAATGCATGAAATGGGAACTGAGATTTACAGTGGCAGTTTGAATCGGCAATATTCATAGATGAAACTGTAAGTGGGGGTGTCTGTTGCTGATATCAACAGTGCTTGCCCTAATCCTCGAACTAATTTCCTCTAGTGATTAATCTTATTGCAGAGGTCTGGTTTCAGTGTATGTATTTGCCAGATAGGACGTGCAGCACCACTGGACTTGCTTGCATTCCACCGAATACAGAGGTTTTTTTCAAAGATTTCTTCCCTTCCTGCTCAGCTGTTCATTGTCAACCTCTGCTCATGGAATATTAAGTCTTAAAAGCGGAATACAAGATTAAAATAACCTTGTTTTGATTTTCTGTATTCATCAATAGGATTGCTTACAAATGATAAGATGCCTGTTATGTAGAAAGATGTCTGTTTAAAAACTGGATGTCTTTTTGACCTCTGTCTGTTGATTCTTGAGCTGTCTTTAAAATTGAAAACTGTATAAAGTTTCTAGGAATTTAGCTTAATACCAGCAACACGCAGGAGGGTTGGAAGTCCGCTGCTCAGTCTTGTTCCTGGGAACTGCTGAAGAGAGACTGCATCTTTTATGCGTATAGGCTATAGCTTGCATTTTGAAAAGAGATTTCTGCAACACTTTTTCCTATGCATAGTTGTTTATAATTTATTTTATATTTATATATATTATTTATTTTAGGAAAATACTTGCATTTGCAGTTGAAGGTGGTGGTGTTACTTATATGATACAGTGCAATTAACCACCTTCTTCACCACACTGGATATGAATCCACTTGTGTGGTATTGGCAAGTACCAAGTTTTCTATGGTTTTAAACTAAGGAGATGATTACACAAATTACAGCAGACCATAATAAAGTTTTCTGAAGCCAAATATTAAGAACTCTTGAGAAAAATTTCTGAGTTGTGCCAATTGTGATATCAGGTAAATGACTACAGAAAATTAAATCTTTGATACCAGTGTGGTAGTGTCAGTTTTTCTGCTAAACATAGTGAAAATATTTTCCACACACCAGATGTCACTTAGTTCTGTAAGGCTGTATCTAGTGAAAAGTACTGTAAATGAAGACGCTTCCCTGCACCCCCCCCCTTCCTGCCAAGATCCAAGTTATTTGTGTGTGTGTAGATATATCTGAGAGAGAGATATGTATGTATCTCTGATATATGTATCTCTCAGATATAAATTATATATATATCTCAGATCCTTAAATAGGGAGAAAAGCATATGACATAACTTTTATTTCTAGGTTAAAGGATATTTTTTGTTTATTCTCATATTCCCTTAAGAAACATTAAAACAATTAGGATGCCTTAGTTGAAATGCAGAGATGAAACACCTTGAATTAAGCAGAGCAGAAGTTTTCCTAGGTTGCACTGAGGGCTTTGTGCCTGTGGCTTTTCTTTGGGTGGACGTGGGCCAAATTTGGAACCCCTCCAAGGGCTTAAGGATTTTCAGAGAAACCTCAAACCATTCAGGCCCCCAGAAAGTGAAATTGCTGCTTATGTCGTCCATCTAAAACACTGAGGCACTTACCAACTCCATGAAGAGCCAGTACTTTACCCCATGCAGAAAAGTCATCTCTTGGCCAAGACAGACAAATTGGGTCATGCACAGCTTTGTAACAACAGGCTCTAAACACTGTTGTGCACAGAAGAAGGGTGTTTTTAATACATGTAGCGGGTGGTGAGAGGGTGGTGCGACGGTTGGCGTGCAGCTCTAGTCTGAGTGCTGCCCCCTCTCACGGGAGGATCCTGGCATTGGGGGGTGCGGGCGGAGGTGTCTCTTCCCTCTGGGGGAACTTTGCGAGAGGACAGTGCAGGTAAGTGCTGGAGCTTCAGAGGAGCATCACGATGATGCAGATCAGCAAGAGGCAAATTAAAATCAGGCAGAAATTCACAAAGAGCTCTTGAAGCCTTTGGCGGGCTTGTGGGTTGACCTCAATAGTTGAGGCTCTCCTCAGGGCAGAGCGGGTTATGTATTGGACCTTCTCCATGGCAACAGGAAAGTGGAGGGCACAGATCAGAGGTTTTAGGAGTGCAGGAAAGAGGAGAAGTTGTCAGGAACAGTGCAAAGCGCCTATTATCTTCTCTTTTTGTTTTAGACAGCCTTTGTGGAGCTGGGAAAGCAGGAAAGTGAAGAGTTAGAAATGCAGAAGTGTTTTTTCAGTGCAAATGGAGATTGTTTTACAGTTCTAAAAAGCCTGAAGTAAATCAATTGCCTTTACAGGGTTTTTACTTTAAAAGACGATCTTTAAAATTTTGTTTTCCAAGTTGTGCTGTATTGTGCTTCTCCTCCTTAAGGCGACAGAGCACCTGCTTCTTACCAGTGGTGAGGAATTGTAAAATGGAAACTGTAGATGTGTAGGGTTTACCCACATCATCCTCATCTCTCCATCCTTCACAGTCTGAAAAGGCCATGTAAAAGGCCCTCCTACTGTTCAAGCACATGTGAAAGCCTGATGATACGGCTGGAGTCACAGACCTTTCAGCCAGGAGATCTGGATATTGCTGCTGGCTGTTACTGACCCGGGCAGCTAGTCTGATTTACCAGCAGCTCATTTTTGGAAGGGAAGAGAAGAACTCTTGCTGAAGCATTTCCATTCCAAGTAAAAATTCATCATGGTGTGTAATTAAAAGCTAATGTATCCCTGCTATAGGGAATTTCAGTAGTGTATGTCTCAACTGACAAAACAGTAAGGACTACTTTTTTGGTGACACATGGTCCTACGTGTATAACAGAACAAAATTTACATGCAAAGGCAGAGGGCCGCTACAAGGAATAACGTAAAGCATATCTGTAACTTTGTCTCTTAAGTGAATGCTTCATTTCAAGTAGTGGCAGATGGGAGCACAGGGTGTCCGTTGTCTTAAAACTCCAAATAAGTGGTTGCGGTGTAAAGTCCTTCTGTATGGACCTCTTGTGTCATGAGGCTGGCTTTGATACGTGCTTGCTTGGCTCATAGCAAGGTGGATTCTGTAGGTGCTACTGCCATGTGAAAAATGGCTTTTTTAAGATGATGATCTCAAACTTTGCTTCTGAAGCTGCACTTGCCCTTAAATGTTCTATGAATTTATGTCATCTTCATATCTTTGACAAAAGGCCTCTCCTTGTTATCTCTGTATTTTTTTTTGGGGGGGGGGCGGGGGGTAGGAGAGGCAGGGAGAGAGGGGCAATAAATGAAACTCCTGTCTACTCACATATGCCATATGAAGGAAAACCATTGCTTAGATATCTGCTTCCCAAATTACATGCTGGTCCTGGCTGAATTAGATATGCTTTGTTGTCCATGAATTTGTCTTTAGATGTGACTGAAACAGAAGAACCTTAAAATGAAACAGAAGTGTCTTTTAGACACTTACTTTTCAGTCCCTCCACATGGAGCTATAGAGTCAACTGGTGCTGTGTGAGCAGAATTGCTGTGCTGCCAGTGTTCGTATTTAAAAGGAGACTTTCAAAAGAAAGCAGATTACGCATGGACATTTTTTAATACCTCTGGAGGATTCCATGTGATGACATCTCCTCCCAAAACGGAACTTAAGGTTTTGTTACTATGTTTTGAGCTATGGTTGATCTTAACTTTATTGCGAACAAAGCGCACACCAGGAACTCACTTTGGTAGTGACTATAATTTTTCAGTTTTGTTTGACTTTATGCTGTACCTGTTTTTGTCTATGTAAGCAGTTAAAATGCTTGCCAAGTGTATTCTGCTTAGCTCTTCCCTGGTCTGCCCCAAATGCAGTAAAAGCAAGGCAGGCACAGGAATTCTCAAGTGAATTGGCTGCAGGCACATTTGTTCTCCCAGCCCTGTATGGGCTGGGGTGCATGAGGCTGTTTCTCCTCTTTTAGACAAGGTGCGGTGGGGGAAGCACTAAGGGACTTAAGCTGGGACAGAAAAGCCTGTTTGACTCGCTTGTGCCACAGACACTGCGCAGAGAACGGCATTTCATGAGGGTGACCTCATCACAGCTTCTTGTGTCATTTTTTAGTGCAGGGGGTGTGCAGTCTGTGGCCTTTGGTGTATGGGAGCTGCTGCAGCAACTTATCTGACATCTTCCTGGCTGCCCTTAGAAGGCCTGGAACAGCCTGGGTTTTTACCTGCATGTAATGCATCATAAGTCCATTTCTGTGTAAAGCATTAGATTTACTGCACGTACGCAAGCAGCTGCACTGCTGTGTTGCTGTGTGTTTCACTTGCATGATTCAAGGGACAGGACCTGGGGCTTTGAAATTCTTCCCTAGAAAGCAATATTGGCTGCTTGGGCATCACAGATGCAAGGTGAGCACAGGTGAGGAGAGATACTGAGATCTCTTGGGGAGGAGAAAAAAATTGAGGTTATTCTTCCCTTTGGAGCAGGTGAGGGATGTTGCTCAGGGAGCTGGCAATACATCAGACAGCTCAGTTGAGCTGTCACACTGACATGAGCTGTGTGAACATACGTGACCAGACAGGTGATACAAGAGGATCTTGAAAAAAGGAATGTAGCATAAGATATATACCCTTTACAGTTAGAAAACAGTATAGAAAATAGAGTAACTTGGTTTTCTTGATCTAAAAGCTTCCTTGGGTTTGGAATTTTTTAGAACACCTACACGTTGTTTTACCTACTAAGCCTGTCTGTGGGAGATGTTTTCTTGTAAGCAAACAAAGCAAATTCCATCTCTGTTTAACAAGTTTGCCTTTACAAGCGCATGGTTTCAGCTAATAAACACATACCTTGCTTGTTAATCCTCCATGGCGCTGTCACCCACCTAGAGTGTGCAGAAAGAAAAGCAGATTCAGTAACACAGCTGTGTATGGGTGGCTATCAAGGTCAAAATGGACAGTCTGAAAAACAATTACACTGAAATGAAGGCTGATCATTGCCACGGATAGTAGCTGTTCTCTGCTCTTTAGTCCCCTCCCAGTGCTTTATGTCAATATTAAGAAGCATTATGCATGCACACACCACTTCTTGGAAGGAAAGTACAGCAAAAGTGCAAGCTATATTTGACATTTTAAAAAATTGAACCGTGTTACTTGTACATGACAAGGCCAAGCATGGCACAAGAGGAAATGTTGAGTTCAGTGCCCTGCAGTTGTGTGTTTAATCTGATGGCGTTGATGGATGCGAAAGGTTTGTCATGTGCACAGTGTGAATCTGCAGGAAGCCATCAGGTGGCTGACCCCTCTATGTTACCTCATGTAGGGTATGATCCCCTATGTTACCCTATGTAGGGTATGACCCCCTGTGTGAGGGATCACCTACACCTGGTGCCCTGGAGTGAGTCACCAATTGCAATTACTGCTTCGCTCTTCACCAACTGTTTCCCTGATTTGTATTAGGTTATTTTTAACTTTGTTCCTGGGTGTCCTTCACAATGAGAGGAGGTGTGTGACCAAAGTGAAAACTGTGGGCCACACTCGTTCCTCATGCACAGACTCCATCGAAGTCACACGGGATAAATTTGGCACCTTTGGAAATACCACAGCAAATTTAGACTCAGCCTGGTTCCTGTCATATGTTTACTAAATGCAGCAGTGATATCAGTGGAATAGAAGAGGTTTGACATATTTGACTTGTTGTTGTCCCATATGACCATGTGAAACCCTGAAAAGGCGTTGTTAAAAGTAACATTGCGTAACAGTCTATTTCATAGATTGATTTTTTTTTTTTGTAATGAGATGTCTCCAAAACCCAGTTTCATCTGTTGAAAATAGATGGTTTAATAACCATAAACATAGGGATGCAAAAAAGTAGCATCAAGTTCTGTGATTCTTGGTCTAGTATGTGTTTAAAAGTGTTGGCAAAAATTGCATGTCCTAGAAACTCCTGTGGCTGGCTGTGTGAGCAGGAAGAGGCATCCTCTGCACGTTCAGAGGAGGTAAGTTTAAAGTGTATATATAGTGCCAAAGTGAAGAACCACCTTGTATGCGGGACTAAATGCTGAGAGTTGAGTTGGACCTGGAGCCCTGTGTCACCATGGACTGTGGATGGTGTGGCCCCCAGAGGAGAATCATTGCAGAGTTCTAAAGCTCTCCCTGCTTACAGCAGCTGCAGTTGATGCATAGGCATGCTTGTTGTCTCAGCTGGCTGCCCTGTCTTAATGTATACACCTTATTCCAAATTGCATTGCTTTGTTTTGGACCCTGCTGTAAAATACCTCCTCACTGGCAGTGTGGAGTCACTGCAGTTGAGACCTCCAGGTCTGAAAATTCTCCTTTTTCCTGTGAGGAAGATGAGGGCTGAGAAGGGGTGAAGAAGGAAGCAGTTTGAATTAACTCTAGAGACCTCTAGAGGGTCTCACTGCTCTCACTTCACTTCAGTGAGCAAATTTTTTCAGTGATACCACAGAAGTTGATTACAGGTTTTCAAATACAGAAGTGATTTGTAAAGGTATGTCATAATTTTTTATTTAATGTACAAAGAACAGAATAATCTGGAAGTGACTTGCTAGGATTTAGCCAGCAGCTGGATTTTGTATTTACCTACGCTAGGGGTGCAGAAATCTGTTGGTTATTCTGATTTTAGGCTGAGTGTTGGACTATGCAGTTGTCAGTGAGGAAGGGTATTAAGGTTATTAACCAATTCAACCACTTGACTGCAGAAAACAGAAAGAAGTTGGGGTTTGGATTTGGGATTTTTCTTTTTTTTGTTGTTTTTTTTTCCTTGTGAAGACGAAGGTATAAAAGAGGGAAGAAAGGGCTGGAGGTGAAAGAAAAAAAGACTGGAGTGGGTGAAGGCAAGAATGCAGACAGTAGTGCAGGAGAGGGCAGATAGAGGGAGGAAAGTAGAGTTAGGAAATGGGCTCATGGAAAAAGGGCATGGAATTGTGCAAGGGGAAAGAGCGAACTGGCGCTGGAGTACATCAAGGCATCGAAGAGCTGGAGTCTGACTTGTGGCATTTGTTGTCATTTATTCAGTCTCACGCAGAAAACATTTCCTTGGGATAGGGGAAGAAGCAGCAATTCAGCTCACTTTTTTGTTTGGGAAATGCAGGTAATAAGAAAAGCAAACTGCTTACCCTTTGTTTTAAAGTCTGTTTTGTACTGAAGTGTCAGTATTTGTCATGTGTTTAGGAGAGGCCAGGGGAAGACTCCTGCTTTAATTTAGACTCTTTTTTTCCCTCTCTCATTGGTTAATCCCTTTTACAGTCTTTCTCCTGGCTGGCTTTGCTTGCCGTGCTCTAGAAGTGAGATCACCGGTTAGAGCCTTTACCTGTGTTTTGAGTCTATGAGAATGTGAAAGGTGTAGATACGAAGAAATTACTGACAAATAGTTGAACATGCCAAGCTTGGCGTTTTGGAAGTTAACCATGAGTCTTGTGGATAACTGGGACTTTTATCTGTGTGCTGGTCTGTTAGAGCAGCCTGGGAGCCAACGCTTCGGGCTGATTTTTAACTCTGGGTTAAGTTGCCTACAACTGCAGCAGGACCATGCAATGGGAGCTTGGGCAGCGCCTCAGGCTCCATCCTCCTCTGTCCCCCTTTTCCTTAGTTCCTTTCTTTCAGGAAATGAACTCCTTCCCCCACTGCACACACTGAGTACTCAACACTTCATAGTTCCAAGTTGAGTTTTGGTTCTGGTGGCTCCTATGACACTGCTTACTAAGAGGAAATGGGTTAAGTGCAATTTGAACTGAAGCAAAAATCTAAATACATCTAGCATGCATAAATGGTAGAAGCAGAAGAGGATGTTGCAAGTTTTGTTTTTAGCCTTTTTAGCAGCTTGGGGGACAATGTACATGGCTTTGATTTAAAGAGGTACATAGTAAATGAATTAAACTTCTGAGAAGTAACTTGATGCCAGGAAAGTCCTCTTAAGCCATTTCTCAATCTCTAGAAGGCAAAAGCAGTCTTCCAATTCTAAAGTGTCTTGTAGTTTAAGAAACATTACATTACTTTTCTGCGAGATTTTTGTCTCTTCCAGTTGTGGTGCTTCTAAATAAAATTACTCTTTAAAGAAATAAAAAGCTGCTCATGTAACTGTGTAGGTGTATCTCATACATTTTTGTTTGCTGATGGTCTGCAAAATCTGTGAAAATCACCTTTACGCTATTACAAACTGTTTTCAGTGAGTTTCATATTATACTGTGAACACACTATATTCCTAACTTCAGGGGATAAGAAATAAATGCAACTTTTAAAAATAGAGATGTGGTGTATACATAAATCCGAATCTCTCTAAATACAAATAACATTGTTGTCTTGACAAAGGAGTGGCAAATAAAGCCAGAAAGCTGTTGTTTGCTGTAGATTAAATGCAGTA
Organism: Mesitornis unicolor; assembly: GCF_000695765.1. Classification (NCBI taxonomy): domain Eukaryota; kingdom Metazoa; phylum Chordata; class Aves; order Mesitornithiformes; family Mesitornithidae; genus Mesitornis; species Mesitornis unicolor. The sequence goes on along the minus strand of NW_010189073.1, from coordinate 22,692 downwards.
TTTCACATCTGATTCATAACATTTGTCACCTGCTGTGAAACACACTTCTGTCACGACTCTCAGCTGTTGTTACTCAGGGTTGGGATGTCTGTGACATGGGATGTTATAGGTGTGAAGTTTTTAGATTTAACGTAACAGCTGAACTGCACTATGATCTATTTTGAATTACTTAACTCAGACACGATACAATGCAGCTGAACGGGCATCTCACCTGCTGCAGCTATGGATGCACTCCACTAAAGAGCTGCCTGCAGCAACGTTCCTGTGTGTATGCTCGATCTCTGTGTGCATCCATAAACTCTGTGTATTTGAATGTGTGTGTATGCAATGTATGTGTTAGGAGACAAAGATTCTCTGCGTGCTGGCATAAACCCAAACTCCTCTCTTCACTTGAAAATACATTTTATGTAACTTTAGCCCTCTGTCTCTCAGAGTCTTCCTGCTCCTCACAGGCACTGGTTTGAAGGCCCTGGAAGGTCTGCAGTGCTGCTTCTGCCCACTGGAAGCGGCCTCTGGAGAACTTCATAGCAGATGGTTTGCCTCAGGAGCAGCAGCACACCCCAACCCTTCCAGTTCTTGGCTGTTCGACACTGGCACAGTGCTGCTGAGCACAAAGCCAAGCACCTGCTTATACTTGTGCCTGATGCCTACTGGTCAGCACTAGGAAATGGAGTTAGGGGTGTCTGGTAGTGGGAAACACACACACAAAATGAGGGTCTGTGTTAAGTCTTGTTTTTTCTAAAACCAGAACCTGAGTGGACATAAGGAGTAAGGTGTGAATTGCTGGAAGGGGAGAACATGATTGTGAGGAGGAGGAATTCCTTGAAGACCTTACATACTCATTGAATTGTAATCCTTTTAAACATACTTGTATATCTAAATTTTAAAATGTCCTTTACGTGATATGTTTCTGTTGGAGATGCACTGGGTTTTGTTTGCAGTGATTTTAAAGCTGAGGTTGTATTTTGTTGTACAATGTGTGTGCGCTTCCCTGAGTTGGAATGCATTCAAAATTCGGTTCATAATGTTGCAAATCCTAGTTAAATTATGTGTCTGCTATTAGAAGCATTCTAGGACAAGTTTGGCAGTTAAAATGACCAGCAGGAGAAAATAAACCTCTAAAGGATTTCACAGCAAAAATGATACATCGATTCTGTAGCTTGAACTGCAGTTTGAGTAACATGATAGAATTTCAGTTCCAGTACTGCTATTAAAAATTTAATTTTTAAAATTAAAGATACTTTTTCATCATACAGCAAAAAAAAAAAAATGTTTACTCTTTCAATGGTGTTTGCTCAGAAAAATGGTCAAAGAGCTTTAGCCTTGGGACACAGACAGGCAGCTTTGAGAAAACAGAAGTGTCTTTGCAAAACTTTAGGTGAATTACTCTGTGGATTTTGTATTAAAACAAACAAACCCAAACCATATTAAATTTAGAAGGAGAGACAAAATCTGAGGAAAATGCTGAAAGCTGCTCACCTTCTGGTGTAATGCCACCTGTATACATCACCTCCCCAAGGACCACTAGTGTCCCACCAGCATGTAGAGAAATCTCAATTGCCTTTATAGTCCTTCAAATATGCCCACCCAGCACTGTATTTTTGACTCAGTGCTGTAATGCCTACATTTCCATGTTTTGATAAACAGTTACAACTGGCTGTTCATTTGAGCAGAGGAGTTTTTGTAGAAAACTCCGGCTGCAGTGCCCTGCTGTAAGAATGAAAGGCATAAAGGAAGAGAGGTTCCTTACCTCTGGTGTGGCTGAGCGAGGCGCAGAGGAGCCTCTCAGGGCTGTGGCCAGTGCCTGCAGATCTCTGGCAGCTTGTCCGGGACTGGGACTGAGCAGTGGGAACAATTGAAGGAGGCTGAAGGGAAAAAGACAACAGAAGTTTCAGAGGCAGGACTTGCGGCTCCCAAGTTGTGATTGGTCCCATTTCTGCCTTCTGACACAGGCAGTCGCTCCTCCAAACTTGTTTGCAGCAGTAATGTGTGAAACATGGGCAGCAGCTTCTCTGCCGTGAAGGGAGCTGAGTGCCAGGGAGGCACTTGTGCAGCTACAGGGTGAGGGATCAGGGAGGCTTCAGTGGGGTAGCGAAAGGAGCTGTTTGCTTGCAGCCTGCCTTTTCTTCAACAAGAGCTTTAAAGGCAATTTACTCATTCAGGGAGCTGCTCTGGGTGCGTTACTTTTGCCACAGCAACATTTCTTCATAAAAAAAAATCCTAAATCTCTAGTGTGGGCTCACATCTCATTTCATGTGGGCTTTTGACTTGGTGTGGTTGTCTTTTCTATAAGAGATTTCTTAAACTACTCTTCCTGTACATGTTGTTTTCACAGTTTGGTTACAGAGCTGGTATTCAGTTTACAGTGCGTGGTGTGTGTTTTCCAGTATTATCTTTCCTCTAGCGATGCTTGAACTGAAGTAGTTTTTCTGTATTTTAAGCCTCTCCCGGCTTTGCACATTAAATTGTGGGCTAGAGGCTATTTTTTTTTTTTTTTTCAAATAAAATCTGGCATATATAAGCTAATCTCCAAAATTTATCATTCCTCTATTAATTTGAAGTATTTACCTTTCCTTTAAAACACACACATCTCCCTTTCCTCCTCCTCCCTCTTTCTGGGGCTAGAAACTGTCCCAGGTGATTTTTGGGAAGCTGTCCTGTTTGTTTGGATGGGAGTTGCAGCTGGGTGCTACTTTGCAGGTTACCTTCTGTATGTTATCCTCTGGTGAGAAATTACAGATGCGACCACAGTGCATATACGGAGTATATCCAGGAAGTGGAGGATTTAATGAACTGTTGAGGGTGTGAGCATCCAGCATCGGGCTTTGGCTTTTCCTGATTTGGAAATGGCAGGCACAAATACAGAAGCTCAGCCTAACTCTGAGCCAAACTCAGAGACAGAAAGACCTTGGAGGTGATGTACCACCTTGTTTCAAATTGAGCTCTGTTCTTATTTTTGTAAATAAGGCTTAGCTCATCTGCAGAATTGTTGATAATATAATAATTTAATAAATCTCCCTGCTTTCTGTTATTCTTTAGTATCAAACCCAGGAAATTTAGGGTCACATACTTCAGTTGAAAGTTAATTGCATATCTCCACAGTGAGGAGTGGTAGTTCTTTACCACTGCAAAGGGTTTCATAATTCACTTAAAATGGCATTATTAACACTACAAATCTCTCTCAGTCAAGCAGACTGTATTTGGCCTTTTTATGTGGGAAGCTTCATGTTTTTGTCATGTGCTGTCATCTAGCAAAAGTACTGCTACCATTGCAGTGTTTGCTTTTTGAAAGAAGTAATAGGAAACTTTTACTATTGAAATTCACCTCTGTACTTTGTTATAGAAGTGCAACACCCAGCACTGCAGTAGCTGCAATCCCAGTTCCTCCCTTTTACCAATTCACTGCAAAATAATCATGTTATTTAGTTATTCTACCCCAAATTTTCAGCTTTTTTTGTTAGTGAGTTGGACGTAATCATGATTTTGGAGCTTTTTAGAAATGAGATGTCTTAAAAGAATGCTGATGTTGTTTGTGAGCTGCTTAGTCTTCTTATTAAAGAATGATACTTAAATGTGCAAGGTAAGGCATTAATAAAAATAGTAGAATCTCATCAGAAATATAATGTATGTCTTCTTTGAATGTCTAGCTCTGGTAAGAAATTTTAAAACTGAAAAGATGTTCACTCAATAACAGAAACATGCACAAACTGAGACCACATGGATGTTGTGGATCTTGTATTGATGTTGTTGCCCTGGCAACAAGCTCGTGTGTGTACCCTCTCTTGAGAACATTTTTCTGGTCAACTCTGTCACCCTCTCATGTAAGTCATGAGGATTTTGGGGTGTTCTGAGGCAGATGCTGAAGTGGGACAAGTCAGTCTGACAGGTGCAGCCAGTGTATGCGAGCACATCCTGGTACTGTTTGATTCACCCCTGGGTGAACGGGTCCAGACACCTGTGGATAGCAGAAAGGGAAAGCCTTAAAAAAAGAATCTGTGGTGGAGGTTCTGCTCTGCTTTATTTTGTTCTGGGGAGCAAAAAATGTGCAGCTGTTGCTTGCTTGACCTTAAATGGAGATGATCTGGGCTTTCTCCAGTGGGATTAGAAATCTGCCACCAGAGCATGTTTCTTCTCATAAATTTATTTAGAGATCCGGTTTATGTTTGGGATATTGTCCAAAAAGTGATGTGTTATACTTCAGCATACCAGCTCCTTAATTTAAATAATAACAACACTTCTATCCACATTGGTAATAATTTCCTGGACTATTTTTTGCCTTTTCTGTGCTGTTTTTTTAAATTCCGGCTGTAGACACTGGCCACTTGTATAACCTGTGTAAAGAGTCTGAGTTGTCAGTGTCTGGTCCGTTGATAATCCGTGACACTGCACGGCAATGAACCACGTTATTTATAATAGGCAAGTAAAGAAATTCAGCAGCAAGTCTGAGTACTCAGGTTGGTGCATTATTTCATGGTGCTGCTCCAGTTCTCTCATACTGCAAGTGTACTTTTACAGTATCACACTGCTGAGGTTCTTATGTTGCACAGGGTTGGTTTAAAAGTAACTAAACACGAAGAGAAGGAAAAAGCAGATGCACCTATGGATGTGCACTGGTTTGTCTGTGTAGGTGGGGAAGAAGAGCAGATTTTAGTATTGAAGCTGAAAACTAGAATGAGACTGGTTTCAAAAACTAGTATTTTTCTGGCCTGGTTCTGAGATGCTATCTGCAGCATTTGTAAATGCTTGTAGCCATCAGTAGCTTGTAGTATCAGCAAATGTGGCTTGAGAGACACTTTTTGTTGCTCTCTGGTAAGGGAAAGGACCCAGCGAATTTATCATTCAGTTGCATTTGTACTGCAGGTCTGATACAATCTAAAGGGAGATGGGAGTTATTTCTTCCTTCTAAAAATACAGGAAAACCAGAACTTTTACCTGGTGCAAACAACACTTAAGATTTACACCCAGTCAAGAGACAGCCTAATCAGTTCGGAGAGAGTAACATTTCTTTTTTATGCCTTTGAGTTTTCTTGCTTGAATTTGGTAAACTTATGACCCATGTTTGTATGTTTTGACTGATGCCTCCTTTAATGGTTCTCTGATTGCAGTGATTCTCACTCACATCTGCAGTATCAGGGGTTTTTTGATGTATGTGGACAGAGTTGCCTTTCTGAGACTGCAGATTTTCCTGCTTCTGTAGTGAGACTCTCAGTCTCTGTTAGCGTTACAGGAAACAGCTCTGCTGCGCAATCTGGGCTTTGCGTCGTGTTGTTCTCTTCTGGGACAAGTAGTATTTACTTTTCCTAAGCATTGGATGGTCATTAAATTAGTCTGATCTTCACATTTTGTTCTTCATTATAAACAAAGTGAACTTACTTGTGAAGTGTACCATAGCAAAGTGATTAAAAAAACTGTACAAAATAAACTAATAGAAAACTATACAACTTGAGCCGAAATATTTCTCGTTTTGGGAATGCTGAGGGCTTTGGCAGGACCAGCCATCTGATTTGTTCCTAACCAAAGACAGTTTTGGAAAGGTCAGCTTGAATGTTTTGATTTGAGTTGCTGTTACTGGCATGAACTTTTAACCATTCAAGCGGATCACAGGCTCAGGAGCGTTTAATGCCTGCTTATTGTCTTTGGTGCTTTGACCCCCACGTCAGGAGAGAAGTAAGGGCACAAGAAAATCTGTGGCGGCCTCTCTCTTCCCATACCCCTGCAGGGAGCACTTATTTCACTTGGAGGCACTGCAGTTAGCACAGGCTTGACCCGTGTATCTCATTTTATTTTGCAATAAAATATTGGCAACACAAAAAGCGGTGCTCTTTCAAATACCTGGTTGCTTTTATGTCAATGAGGCATACCTCTTTATTAGACTAATGATGGCCAAGTAATTGAATAGTAGCAATTAATTGCAGCGGCACAAAGTGTCTTCAAAATAGCAACATGATGCAGAATAGGAAGTTTTGTGATCTTCATTAGTGGAAGGTATTTTTATTTCTAAGAAATGCCAGGGAGAGCTGTATTTTGGTGTTCACTGGTGTCCTCAGCTGGGTTAAGCTGAACAACGTGCTTTAGGTGCTGTGCTGAGATCCTTATACCTAAGAAACTGTGTTGAGTGTCTATGAGATAAATGGTTCTAGGAAGCGCAGAGATTAGCTGTGTTATTTGACATGCTGTGAGTGACAGATGAACGGTGGGACAAAGGCATATGAAGGAGAGATAGAGCTAGAAGACCATGTTCCAGGTGCCAAGTGGTGGTGCTGGGTTATCTCCACTCAAACAGTAGCTGCAGAACGGGGAAGCAGCGTTTGGGGTTTAGATTTAGCTGCTGCCTACCTTCAGCTGAAGGTTGCCATAACAGAAGTACGTAAACATTGCCCGGATGATGGACGCGTGGCAGCATTTGGATGCTGAAGGATTCTCTTGTGCAGAGTATTGTGGTGATCACCCACCCTCGTGTAGTGTGAGGGGGAGCTTGTAGAGCAGTGGCTTCAACATCCTGCCTCAGTGGGATCTTCGTTCAGACCAACATGGAGATCGCATAGATCAAACATTTATTTACTGCACTACTAGGCAGTGTACTATGAAGAGTTTGCTACAGATGCCCCACTTCTGGCAGAGGGGCTCGTCACTGCAATGGGGATCATTTTCCTGGGGCATCAGGAGACCTGCCTGCATGTGTGCCAATTTCCAGCACGAAGGATTCAGATCCTCTCAAAGTGCTTCCTCTCCGTTTTGGCTCCAAGTATGTTCTGGATGGATAAGACTTTGTTTTTCTTTTTAATTCAGTCCAAAACTTCATTCAACATATATTTATTTTCCTTTAGGCAGGGATAGTCTCATTTGTATCTGTTAAAACCAGTATTTTCTTTCCACCCTAGAGAATCTGCTGTGTTCTGGTGCTCTGTGGAGAGCCTTGAACAAATTGCTTTTGCTCTTGTCTCAGTTTCCTTTCTGTGGGATCATAGGATCATGGAGTATCTCGAGTCGGAAGGAACTCATAAGGATCATCAAGCCCAACTGTAGGATGAGAATTATAAGGCTAGTTTATTTTAAGATACTTTGAGACCTACAAGTGACAAGTACTAATTGCTGGTGATGGAAGTGATATTTATTTTTTAGTGTCAACTTCTTCTACTCTCTGCTTATATAAAGAAGGTGCTGGGGCTCTCACTTCTCCCCAGTTTATCTCCTAAGGAAGGAAGACACCTTCACACCCTGACACGGATCTTCAAATGCACCCTTACATCATACTGCTACTTTGGTTAGGGACAAGTGCCTTTCAAGTACCTCTCATAAACTCAAGTGAGAAAGGTTCATAATCGGGATTGAAGCCAAACAGTTTAAATATCCGTCACTTATTCCCCACACAAACGGTGTGCCTACCTTCCGTGCTTGTGTGGTTCCCGGTTTCACCAGCAGGGCGGTGTGAAACTGCCTGCATTTCTCCTGCTTGTCAGGCACGCAGACGTTTCAGGCCAGGATTTTCTTATGTCTGACTTTTGAGATCCCAGGACCTGATTTGTCAGAGGTGCCAAGTCTCTGTAGTTCCCTGTGAAATTTAGAAAGTCACTCAGGTACATGGTGTCTCCAAATAAGTTAAAAAAATAAATGATATTTTTCAAAAATTCTGGGGCAAGCAACTGAGTAATTGTTGTTTACACACTGATATGTGATGTATGTGATGCTGTAGGGGAATGGTGGTAGGACCCCTGTCCGAAGCAGTGGAAATCTGTCCAAGTGCTGTCCTGCTTGGTTTGCTGACCCAAACACAGCCAGTTCCTGCACTGGGGGCAGAAAACATGAGGATGCCTCTGATTTTTCCATCTGCTCAAGTTTTTCAAGGAAGTCACCACCAAATGTGAATGAGCACTGTACTCCTGTTGCACAGAGCTCTGACGTCCGTGGACCTTATCAGCTCTGCATGAGGCTGGTTTTGGTGAGAACTTGGTTTTGTCTTGCACTCCCCAGTAAGGTGGCTTTATTAAGTCCCCCACTTGCTGCTGTTTGTAGAAAATCCTTGTCTCTTTTTTTTGTCTTTTTTTAGTCGGTGTCTGTGGTAATTGGAGCTGGAGAAGAACAAAGGTGGAGGGATTTTGCTGGGGGGGGTGTGTCTTGTTTTCTGCTTAATACTTTGGTTCAACAGCCTGAAGGGGAGTGGAAAAGGGTGTATTATTACCTAATCATTCCTTCCCCATCTGCTGTCAGATACAACATGTACAGAAGTTGCATCTGCAAAACCTGAAATGCACAGGTTCCAGTAACTTGGCTGGACTCCACTCTTCTCTCCAGTGCCCACAGAGACCAGTCCTAGATTGCCATTTTTAAATAAAGTGTGCTTTTGTGAGTTTCTGTCAATACTTGGATTTGTTGTCGTGTAAGTATTTTTAACGTTCCGCTTTATTTTGTGGGAGTTTTTGTGTTCCTTTGAACTTCAGTTAAATCTGATGAATATTGTACTCATGGCTCATGTTTCTTGTTTCTTTTAAAGTCATGAAAAGCAGAAAACAAAACCAACCTACAATGCAGAAGAGGAGAAACTCAGTTTTCTGGTTGAGGGGCCAACACCCTTCACAGAATCTCGAGATTTTCCATTTGAGAAATCAGACCCTTGATGAAGAATTTGCAAAGCATCAGTTTTCCCCAGATGTATGCTACTACTGCTTCACATTAAATTCAGATCAACTTGCCTCTTTCAGTATGTTGCACGTTTTGTTAAGAGAATCTATTGCTCTGTGCTTATTAGGTTCTTCTAAATTTCCAATTACTGCAAAGCAAGTAATTATTCTTTTTTATTATTATTTTTCCCCTTCAAATACTCACTCGAGTTGCCCTCACTTTTCATTATCCTCCTGTTGCAGAAGGGCTCCTGTGCATTTCTGTGCAAGGCTGATGGCCACCTCTGCTCCTTCTTGCAGAGTTCATGCAGGCTGGCAAAAATGATGCCTTTTTGCTTGCTTTCTAGGTCACTTTTTACATTCACTCTTTTGTGGCCGTGAGCAGGAGTAGTAATTAATGAATGAGCAATCAACACTGGCCCTTAGTAAACTGTTATTTGTAGATATTGGCATGTACCTTTAACATAAAGGTTTTTATAAGTGATCAGAACTTGGTTGAGGATGCCTGAGTGCAAATGACCAAGGTATTTTGTTTTAAAGGTGCTTCCGTTTGTGATTGATTTGTGACTTATCTTACCAACTGATCTTTTCTTCAGTATCCATTTCTGTCTCACTTGTACAGTTCATAAAACTTTGTAGTGAATATCATGTGTCCTGCATCTGCACTGCACTTGGATCAATGGTCTTTTTATGGGCTTTGAGTAACTGGAGTCACTTTTCGATCATGCTGCTTTCCACACCAGAACAGGAAACAAAAAATGGATTTAACAGTGAAGTTTTCACTAAAAGCTTCAAGGAAAAAAAGAAATGTAAAGTTGTGGAAGCTCCCTTTCATCTCCAGATTTTTATTTTATGTATTTATTTTTAGTAAAGAACGTTTGAATTTAAAAGCAAAGGGAAGATAAAATGAACACTTAATAAAACAAGTGCTTCTATACTTAGGAAAGGCCCAATTGTTATCAGTGGAAAATTCCAGGCAGTGCTGCTTTTAACGTCATATGAAGTGGCACCTAGAAGTGTTCTGTATTCATAACATTTGCCAGAATATAAATGGAAAGGATTTCTGACAAAAATAATATTGGTGTTGTGTGGAGTATAAAGGCATGTTATAACAACAGCTAAAAGCAAGAGGGGTGTAGTTGTTCCTGGGAAGATAAGCAGAAAAGGGTGTCTGATCTGGCCTGCAGCGCTGGAGTGCCAGTTGCACCCCGGAGCAGCGCAGTGGCTGGAGGTGGCTGAGTTGGGAAGGTCCCGGAGGAGCTGCTGAGCGGCTGCAGCCTCTCGTGGCGAGGTTGGCCTGGACTCGCACAGCAACCGCACATCTGAGGGGTCTTGCAAAGCCTTTCAGAGACTTCGTCGTTTGTTCTTTGAGACTCGTGCACAGCATCATCAAGGATGCTAAAGGGATCAAAACCTTGCCAGTTAATTGGGGTTCCCTTCCCTTGCTAATCTCCTGTTATATTCCAGTTTTATTCGTCGCTGCTGGATGCTGGCTGTGTGGAGCACACACAGCCTTTGACTGTAGGCTAGGACTGTGCTGCTGGCCCTGTGTGCCCTCATAATTCCAGTAACCAGCACAGGAGCATTTCAAAAGACAAAATAAGTGCAGGAGACTTTTCTTTTTATTCACTTATGCTGCCTTCATGTGGAAGTTCCTTTTCTCAAACTGATTCCATATCTAAACACCAGGTCTTGCTTGGTGACTTGACAGTGTCACACCAACTGCACAGCATTATTTTTTCAGAAATGTAGAAAATACTGTCAAGGAACATACTTTTGGAGGGTTTGGCACTGTCTGAAGGTGAGATAAGTCAGTTTGTGGTTGTGTGTTTGTACTAATCCAGCACAAAGCTGTGACACTGTAAAACGAATCATCTTGTGCACTGCTTTTCCACTTAACGGTGAGTGCCAGCACTGGATTTCACGTGGCCGCGTACAGTGAATCTGAGAGGAGCGTGGCCTGGATGCAAATAACGTTTGTGTGTATGAGATGGAGGGAGAGTGTAGGACTCAGGCTGTGAGAAGAGCTGAAAGATACGAACATTTGAAGTGGTGAGAAGGGGCAGGAGAGCAGGCCCCTCCCTTTGATAGCAATGTAAATTTATGCCATGTTTAAGTGACCATGCAGTTGCTATCAAAACCCTGTAACTATGCCACCAGTAACAAAACTTTGCTTTTTTTAAAATTATTTCTTTCCTTTGTGGTGAATAGCATAACTGACCTTAGCATTTGTTGTCTCCTATCTCTCTCAGTATCCCAGCAACCACGTACTTGCTGTGCTTTGCTCTGAACTTGTTTGTCAGCTATTGTGGTAAGGCATTGTGGCTTCCTCTCACTGTGGCTATCAGGCCTGACCTTGGTAAACTTCAGAAGCCCCAGCTACAATATAAGCAGTGCTGGGGAGGAAGTAAATGTATAAATAACAGTAACTCATAGGGCAGTCAAAATTCTCCCCTGGCTTATGTGGGTCAAATCCGGGAGGCCTCTACTAAAGCGTGTAACGCCTTGTGTGTAATGGGAATGTCATTTGTGAAGGAGGCCTCCACAAATATTCTTGAAACAGGCTTAATGGCTAGAGGGAATGCTGCTTTTAGTGGACGTTTTAATGCTGTTATTGTTTATTCTTTTTCCTTTTGAAAGCTTTCCGCTTTCTAAAACATGCCATGATAGTGGTGGTGTCTGTAAATAATCAGCATTTGACTTTTTTGTTGGAAGAGCTTTAAGAAGTCATACGAGAGATACAATAACGCAGTTCCAGCTAATGCAGAGAGGCGCGTTGGGCCTCCCTTGCAGAACAGAACAACTCATTACTGCAATTTTAAACACCTCCTGCAAAGAGGAGAGGGAGTGGTTGGTGCACTAGCAAAGGACTTCATCTGCTTGCTTTGTATGATATTGCAACGCCAAACTGAATGGACCTGATTCTATAATGGCAAAATACCCACATGAAAATGGTGGAGGGAGTGGGAATTGTCCTTTTTTTGTTGTATTGTTGAGCCAATTTTGAGACTCCAAATTACCTACACTGATTTAGGGTTCTACACATAGGGATAACAATTAGTGCATCTTTCAAGCTGGCTGCTCATTCTGTAGACATCTTTTGTTGGTAGCATCTATTTAGTTCAACTCTGGCAATATATTTTGAAGGTGAGCTCTTTCTTAGATGAGTTTTGATCTTGGTTTTCAGTCTGTGAGGTTGGAGCCCAACTGTGGTTCTCCTCTCGGCACAGTGTGTATCAGTTCTGTCCTTAGTCACACGTACTTGGTCCTAGCACAACTTCACCTTACACTGAGAAGTCCTGATGCATCATCAAGTAAGGACTGGCTTGCTTTTTTAGTTCCTAAACTTTATCCACTGTAGATCCTCAAATCTTAAAATCTGAATTTTCTTTCAATTGCTTGTGAGATGCTTTTGCTACTTTTTAGTTTGTTTGAGTTTTTAATTGTTGGGGGGGGGGGGGGGGGGTGGGGGGGGGGGGGGGGGGGTGTGTGTGTGTGTGTGGGGGTGTGTGTGTTAGTTGTTTGTTTTCTCCTGGTACTTTTATTCCAAATTGTCATATCTCAATTTTCATTCCACCCACCTTAGTTTGTAAGGACTCTCAGCCTAGGAAATAATGTGTTTGCTGGCCAATTTCATGTCTCTTCAGCCTTTGTGGTATTTAGTTCTTTACTCAATATATTGCTTTTTAATCATTAGAATTGCCCTTCTTTGAACATATTCTACTCTTTCAGCAGCTTTCTGGTAGTACAATGCCCTGAACCAGACATGTTCTTCCAGCTGGGTTTACGCCAGAGCTGTTTAAAGTCACCATCTTACTCCTTCCCTCACCCCCTTTCGCTGTGTCCTGACCTATCACATATGGGCAACTCAGACTTGCATTAAGCTGTTTTTCAGGCAGGTTAAATTGTGAACTCCTGCCAAGTTTATTCTTCCTGATAGTTGTGGTCCCTCTTATTTTAATTACTTTGCAGATTGCATGTCTGTATAAAGTATGTGTCTGGGAATTTTTTCCAAGCCTTATTGATTTTTATTTTTTTTTGCTTTTTTCCTGTGGTGGATTTTACCACTTGCTATTGGCAATGCTGACATCTCTACAATCTGTATTTCTCAGGGCCTCACAGTTGAATGGTGTTTCAATTTTGATTTTAATTATGTCCTCCTCATTAAAATTCCCCAAAGAATCCACGTGTAGGACGGCTGCAATAAGGGTCCAAGGGCGTGATGAGATGTTCTCTTCCTCCCGACTGCTGGAGACCTGTGAAAGTGTAGCAAAATGTGATACAGCCTAGGTGTTGCTGCCAAGAACTGTAGTGATTGTACCCTGCCGAGCAGAAACAGCATCTCCTCTAAATGGCAAAGGTGGAGCAGAGCGGAGCAGTGAGTAGGTGGTGCTGAAATACAAACACCCCATGGCAGGACTTTGTGGTTCAGTCCATAGCCTTGATTTTACCCATCTGGGAATCTGTTATAATGCTTCTTCATAGCTCTTGTTTCCGGTGCGTTTCAGCAAGGCACAGCCTCTGTCTATAGAAATTACTCTTTTTGAAGTGATTTAAAAATAAGGGCCTATTCCATGGGATTCCTCCTTGCATTTCCTGTGTGAGAGCCGCTTGCCCTGTTGTGTTTTGCTGTCAAGAAGATGGATGGTCCTCCAGGACTGACCAAGTTAAAGGAGCTGCTCTGAGCTGAAACACTTGGCCTGACGTTAGGAGGAAATTTGGGTGGGGAGGAAGGGATGGGGAAGATCCTTCTTTCCTTACCTGCGGGGGGGAGCGGTTTGCCTTGGATTAGCTGTGGGTGCAAGGAATTCTCTTTTTTCTGAATGATGAATGCCTGTAAAATGCAGTGAGTGAGGAATGATACCTGCAAAGGGGGTTATGATGGCGTAGGACAGTGCAAGCAGTTGGCCAGAAGGGATCATTGGCTTGGCATCACTTTTGGTGCTCTGCGAGCTGTTAGTAAGGGACTGTGGAAACTTTACAATTGTAGTATAGACAGTGATAAATTATGCAAACTGCAGCTTTCAGAAAAAAAAATCGACCAACCTTTAAAATCCATTGCTTTTTTTGAGATTAGCTATCATTTTGGTCATTTTTGGTCTCCACTTCACTTTGCGATACAGCATGTAACGTGGAATGCTGTGCTGCTCTGTGTGCTGAGACACTCAGCTGCTTCAGGCAGAAACTGAGCATGTTCGGAGAAGAGAATTTTAATAGGCCAATAATGGCTCAGTTTTTAATTGTGCTAAAGTTATTCCAGTGTTGTTGCCCTCTAGTCCAGAGAAAAATTATTTTCCCACTGTTCAGAAACATGATGGAATCGGTCAGCAATGTGTGCTTCAGCAATGAATGTTTACATATAGGCTAGTGCAGCAGGGATGATTTATTTTATTTGCTTTCCTAGCAGTTAGCTGTGCCTTGGCAGTGACTTGAAGGCTTGCGAGGTCCTGAAAGTCAAGGCCAAGCCCTTGACAAAAACAAGCCAATGTGGACCTTTGGGCGCCTCTGTGCAATGGATACTGCTTTAACTGAGCAGATGTTCTCAGTGCAAGGCTGATGCTGTTGAAGAGGCACCAGGTGACAAAAATGGCTGTATTTTCTAGTGCAGGTGGAGAAGAATGCTGTGTTTCGAGCTGGAATTTTATTTTATTTGATAGTTTTGAAGATTTCATGTTCAGGGCTTGGAGTTGTAGATGGCTTTCTGTATGTTAGTCCTAAAAGTGTATCTTGCTCACACAGTTTGGTTTGATGTCCCTAGGAGACAAAATACTCAAATGTAAGTGGGCCACTGGTGTGTCACCACACCGTTCAAAGCAGCTAGAAAGCTGCTTGGAGTAGTCAACACCTTGTGCTCATAAATGTTATTCTGGGAAGTGCTAAGAAGTATTTTTAGCATATTATTTTTAAAAACAAAATTGGCTGAAACATGATATCAGAAACAGAAATATTTTTGTTGTTTTCGTCTGTTTGGAGTGACAAACTGAAGCACAGAGTTAAAATACAAAACAATACAAAATACAAAACAATTTCATGTTATGTACGTACATACAGCATGTATATACCCCATAGGTTTAGATATATTCCAGAGTCAAAAGCATCTCAGTCAGTCAGCTAAGGAGGCCTTATACATTGGATTTTCTTTTTTAAACCACATACTATTGTTAGCATCCAGTTGACAAAATATTGTTCTCTTCTTCACTTTTCAAAATTTGTTGCCTTGCTTTTCAGCAGCCTTAATATTTAATTGACTTCTTGTATAGTCCCTCATTGTGCCGAAGTTGAAGGTTTTCTGTATAGTTTACAAACTAAAGTTTGTAAAGGTGCTACGTTGAAGTAATGGCCTTGCTTTGAAGAATTTTGCTAGAGAAACCACTTGTGGTTTCCAAAATCTTTTCAGTTAAGATGGGTTAGAAAGTTGTTTTTAATACCTTCATTTTTGTAGTTTCTTAAAGAAAAATATCCACCTTGCTCAATAAGTGGGTTTATTTGGCTTTTTAAAACCGTATATTTCCTGTTTATGACGTTAAACCTTTGTGGGTTGTTTCTTCTGGGTAGGGATGGAATTTCTGGCTCTGAAAAGAAAGGATATAATCCCAGTTGCTTTAAGGAGTGTTTTTTGGTTGTTTGGGGTTTTTTTCCCTCCTCCTGTAGTGTCATGCTGTTGAGGTGGATTTAGAAAAGCCTTCTTCAGCACTGCAGTGGGAGAAGCAAAGAGAAAAATGTCATGACACAAAGTTCAGTGATAGTTCCTGATGTTGTTGCTTCATACTGCATGCCATGGCTTGTGTGACTGAGAGAGACTTTCACTGAGGTAGTTTTGTGCCAGTGCCTGTTAATTTAGCCACTCACGTGGATGGCTGTAATGCGGAGCAGTATGTGACAATCCTGAGGTATTCCGTGAGCACCAAGGTCGATAACTTTGAAGTGATCTGACCTGGAGTGAGTGGCCCAGGCAAAATTAATTTTAGATTCATTGATCCTTAAAGACTCTGCACCTGTATTACTTACAGGAAGAATCACAACTTGTTTTATTAGACTGCTACCCATACCAAAAAAGCCAAGGTGATATCACCACTTTTAATGCTAATGATGATCATTGTGCATGAAAAATGAAGCAAGACAACTGTTAAATCAATCACAAACGTTAACAAGTGGGTGGTAGATCTTAATCCAGGCAGCACTTAGCTTTGCCATTCCTTGCCTCCCAGTGGAGTGCAGGGCCATCTTTAGCATAACTCTCTTGAACAAGCATAGGTTTAAAGGACTGACTTATAGAAGCTGCAGATGTGACAAATCTTATTCCCACAAACCTTTCAAACCCAGAATATGCTTCAGTAAGCAGTTGTATGAGACACTTTTTTTAGGCGCAACAATTGAGAGGATTGTCAGGTGTTTTCTGTGGTTTTTATGGCTTGTGGGGTGTAATCATGAATGAGATGGGATAACAAATATTAAACCACAGTCACAAATCAGTGAACCGTTTTAAGAGAAAACTTGATTTTAATATTATTCCATATTTTACTTTTCCTCAAAAAACACTGTTTATGAAGTCAATGTGGCCTTTCAATAAAGATACAATACTTGATACTGCCCGGCAAGGAACACAGGCGACATTTTCAGTGTGTCCTTGGCCACAAATTGACATGAAGTGTTTAATGTGTAGGACTGTTGATGTTTTGTTTCGGTTTTTAAATCATTCATAACTAATTTTACTATTGAAGCTATCCAGTTTGTTAAGCAAATAAAATATTCCCTGAAGCAGATGGATTGGACTTGGGAGATTGTGGGGTGGGGTGGTGGTGTCTTTAAAGATTTTTAGAACTAGTAGGTCTTGTCAACTTGTATCTGGTTTTAAGTTATAAATTAAAAGAGGGAAAATATGTTCTGTCCATTTTATCCATGGGCAAGCTAGGGATTGAACTGAACTAGACTGAATAGGAAAAAATACCTTTTTCAACTTACAGAGGAAGCCACAGCTGTCAGGAGGTGGTTCCTTACTGCAGTGCATGATGGTATGGGGTTTTAGGCAGTGAATTCTCTCTGTTCAGTGATATAGTTCACCGTAAAGCTTTGACCTGAAGCAGGGACTGCTTGACAGTTGTTTGCCACAAGAAGGCAACACATTCCACACACTGGTGGAAGATGAGATGATACCTCACGGCAGCTGATGCTGGGATCCCTCAGCCTGCTTACAGAAGTTCTAACTTAAACCTTCCCTTATGTGAATTCCTGATACAAATATTTGTAATATCTCTTACATTCTGAGCGTAAACATTTTCTTAATTAAACATCCCAGTTCGTTGTCTGCTTTTCTTCCAAACCGTACCATTGTTGGTTCATGTTCAGTTCAGCGGTTGGCCTCAGTTTGTTGGCAGACATAGAGCCTGGCTTTTGTGAACAGAGATGCAAAGCCTGAAACCTGCTGCTTGTGAAACTTTTCTTCTTGGACACAGTTAACATTTAATCAGAATTATATTCCTATACTCTCTGTTTTAAATGCACACACATCTAAGGCAATTTCTCCATATGCTAAAGTTTACGGGTGGAAGTCAGACAAGTGGAAGGAAGGGTAGCCGTTGTCTGCGCTTATCAGCAGGCGTAAGGCTACCGAGCCATCTCGTCTGTAGGGCTACAAGAATTGCAGCAGGACACGAACATTTTGTGGTGTTTATCTTAATTAAGTACTTAAATTCTAAATGAGCTTTACATCTCAATCTGCTTTCGGAGCTATGAATGCTTTAGTAGAGAAATGATAAAATAATTTTAAAATCGCTGACACTGAACTGAAGTTTGTTTCAAGAAACTTGTTTATAAATCTGGTAGCTTTATGTAAAGCAAATCTGAATTAAACTGAAAAACAACTTTAGGCTTCTGAAGCAACAAACTGCTTTGTAAATGCCGTAATATGTGGGAGATTATTTACCTTTCCTGTTTTGGATGCTGATTCTACAATTATTTTATGCAGGTTCCTCCTGGACCGTCTCGTCAAAGTTACCCAGCTACCAGCTCTCAGGATTTCAGCAACTGGGAATCTCTAATGAAAATTAAAGAGGGGCTGCTAAGGCAGAAAGAGATTGTGATTGATCGGTGAGTAACCTGCTCCTGCTACATCAATTTAGACTGGATGGTGTAAAAGCTATGATGTAGAAGCTGACTTTCAGGAGAGCCACTCGCTCAGTAAAGTTGTTAGATTCCAGTCCAGCAAATACTGATGCACAAATATGTGAGAGCTAATCCTTGCTAGGAGAGAAGACTGGCTGCTGGCTAAAAGTCTTTACAGAGCTGGAAATTTACCTAGGGGTTTAGTGCCTCTGCAATGGAAAAGGGAGAGTGGGACCAACAGCCAGTTCTGCTGACAGCTTCCCCATCTTCGCTTCTTAGCAGTCTGGGAGTTTGTATCAAATGTATTTCTGCTTGTACAGGTCTTGGAAGATGAAAATTGGTAAACTGCATTGCCCTGATTTTTTTTTTCCATGACAGGTACAGAAATGCAATATATTTGAAGCCAGTTGATAAAGCGTAAAATCCTAATCAAATACTCATTCAAATTATTCAGATAGTAAAATATTAAATCCAGGATCTGTATGTCAGTAAACACATTGCTTCTTATTAAAATTGCTATCAGTCTGAAATGGGCCTTGGCAGCCACCCACTGCTGTTAAGTTTCTAGTATACCCAAAGTAATTTCTGGAGTTCTTGATGTTTGGATAAAACAAAGCCTTAATGAGGAAAATGTGCTTTTAATAAAGGGCATGAGCTTAATGAAGCTTACACTAAATTAGCAGATGTCATCAGTTGCTGCAGAGTTTGGATGTAGGACATTTAAGAAGGGCATTTTTGTATTTGACTTAATTATCATTTGGCTTAGTCTGTGCTTTAATAATAAACTCCTGGCTCGTGGCTGAAAGAGGAGCGCTTGTTCTGATCTTGAAATAGTTGTGCCCTCTTATTGATGCTCCACAGCATGAGGACTGTGTAAAGCAGGTGTGCGTTGATCACAAGAATGTCAGGCATCTGTCAAGAATTGTTTTTGTCTTTACTCTGGCAGTTCCTTTCTTTTAGTGGGTGGAGAAAGATGACTTGGGCCTGATTTACTTTGGAGTTCTGCTTGTGCAAGATCTGCTCCTTCCTTTGTTGCAACAGAGCAAGGAATTGTGCTGGTTTATGATGTTTCTGTCCCCTAGCGATCAGGCCAGATCACTAGTGATCACCACCAGACCTCTGCTGGGGTTGTAGTGATGGAGGTGGGCATCAGCTGCCCCAGTTTGATGTGGCATATTGAGCTGCCTTTGCCTGCCTCTGCCGTGGAGATGGTACGCAGAGTTTGGGACTGCAGCAGCTGAGGCAGGGCACACCATCCTGCTCTGCTGCAGAGTGGTGATATCCCAAGGGACTTAATGTGGAAACATCCTTAAGTGTTGCTTGGATCTCCTCTGTCAGAGCCTTTTGGTCAGCTCCTCAAAGGGCGTCTAGATTCCAGTGTTTTTTTCAGGCTTGCCTTACCAGTAGTAATGCTGCATTACCTGCAGCCCATCTCTTGGGGCCCACGCTGCCAGCAGCATTTGTACGTGTGTAGCCCACGATGGCTCTACTGAGCATATCATCCTCTGCACTCTACATGAAGGCTTGCGGTACAATGACAACTAAAAAAGCAGTTCACATTATTCTTCTCACACTGGAAATGTATTTACAGTCAAGGGTGATGGTCTGCAGTGACAGTTTGTAACATAGTTGCCTGCTGACATTATTGATACTGTCCATGATGAAGAAGAAAAGCTATTTCTTGACATCCAGTGGCAGTGTGCAGTTAGTTTCTCATACAAGTCATACTTTTATGTGACTTAACGATAGTGAATACAGTTCTTTCTGGATTTCTGACCAGAAACCTTTCAGCTGGAAAGGCAGAATACACTCTAGAAGCTACTGGAGCAAAACAAAGACCACTTAGTGTTGCTACAGTCACTTCCTCTAAGTAGACACTAGGTGTTACAGTTAAGCATGTTGTAAATGACAGTAATGCAGTATATTATAATCATTATTATATTATAAAAATATGGGCTGCCATCATAAAGTAGAAGG
>NW_010189073.1:0-2964 GCF_000695765.1 Mesitornis unicolor | reverse complement strand
GAAAGAGAAGGGATTGAAGGAAGGAAGGAGTCATCCCCTACAAACCCCCCAATTTATAGTGAGTTTCACACTTGTGGGATAGAATACATCTTTGGTGGTCAGCTTGGATCACACCTGGGTCATCTGTCCCAGAGCATCCTAGGCTTTCTCTTCCCCTCCTCCACCTCTCTCATCCTCTTGAGCAGAGAGAAGGAAAAAACAATGAAATTATAACCACAGGTGCAGGCAAAAGACTGAAAAATAAACCTTGAAAAATAGAAATGTCTGTTGGCAAGAGTCAAAACAAATAACTTATAAGCTACTGTAGTGTAAATAACTATCCCAGCCAAAGCTATAGTATCAACTTGTGTTCGCTGAAGCGAACGCTGCATTTGTCTTAGAAATCCAGCTCTGCTGAAACGTTAAAAGGGAATTCTGCAATTCAACCTCAGCAAAACCACGGCACCTTTTCAGCAGCCCCCCTTTCAAACACAGAGTCGTTACTCAGATTTTTAATTTTAAGGTTAAACCGTCATCTGTTGGGATTTGCACTGGGGCCCTGCTAATCTGGGAGGTGGAGATTTACATCACTTCTCACCACACACCTTGTTCTGTGTAGCGATGCTTAAATCTGCTGATAAGTAGGAAGTGAAGGCTCTGTATGGGGCAGTATGGTGAAGCTGTTCTACCTTTATCTTCTTAAAAAGAGAGGAGGGGCAGGAGAAGGAAAAAGGAACCTGCTGCCTGCTTCCCTTCTTTCTATGCTATGTTAAAAAGGCAACAGAAATCCAGCCCTTCCGGCTTAGATTATTAAACTTCCTTGTTTTGCATTGGAACAGTTTGGAATAGCTGCAAGCAAGTTTCAAATAGTTGTTAAAAACGATTCAAGGACTAATGCTTACAATGTAAATCATCATAGTTGTATCGTTTGGTGTGGCACTGGAAATTCAACGCCATGAACAGAAGTTTTAAAAATCCAAACAGCCTCTTGTGTGTGTAAATAGAACAAGTGGCTTGATTTTTATCTATACACTGTGTTGAACAGTAGAATTAGTAATGGATTAGTTAAAATTGACTTGTACTTTCTGTTTGGCATACCAAATGTGTAATTTTTAGTTTACACATACACTGTAGCATTGATGTGTGAGTTTAAAAGTGGTTTTGGTTTGTTTTTTAGTACTCTAGGAATGCTCCCAATTTAATGAATTAGAGCTTGGAATTGGTTTTTAAGTCTTAAAAACTGGGGTGAAGACCATACTTTAGGAAGTGAAAACGTGGCATGAGGAAGGAGCCTGGCACGTACGTGTGCACAGGATCCCAGGGGCAGTTCTTAAAGGTGCGTTTCATGTTTTCTCCACAGAAGAGCTCTAAGTCCAGGGTGTGAATAAGAGCTTAAGGGTTTTGTCTGGAAGAGGAAATCTGCTGCTGTAACACTTATTACTAGAATGTCTGTCACCTACTGTACGGAATAATTGGATTATATGATTGCCTTACTTCTCTGGCAGTTTGGTGTGTAACACTACTCTGTATTTAGCACCAGAGGGAGCCAACAGTGTTTGTATTGGTTTAGAAAATTACAGCATCACATTTTAATTCAATGCTGCTCCTCTGTTCAGTGCCTTAACACCACTGAAATGGCAGTGTTTGGTACAATTGCAAATGTCTCTTGAGACCAGGCAGCCACTGCAGATGTCTCTAGTGTGATCCTGGCACTGTTTGTTTGGCAAGGTCTGCATACAGGAGGTACATGAATAAATGCCAAATATCTGAACATATGACATAAGTTGCTGAAAATAACACTGTGCATGCAGTGCTCTCTTCCAGGCAGCTTAAGGGCATTTGAACAGCTTTTTAAGGAACGATAGATATAGAAATATGATTTTAGTGAATAGCTGTCGTTCCTCAGGGCATAATAACATTTACGTTCTTAAAACAGTTGCTAAATCATTAGATTTCCATTACCAGCTGAATTATGCTTTCATTGGGACAATAGAATTGTTTTTTCTTTGCCTTGTGTCAAATTGTCCTGACTTCAGTAGTTGACATCAAATTGTGTGTGCTCTGGTAGTGCTCATGTTACTGCTAGTGTAAAGCTGTAATTCTCTTCATTTGGGATGGTCTGTTAAATCTGCAGTGTGAGCATATCCACTTGAGTGATAATTTGATGGCATTTTTGAGGAAACTTTGAAGCTTAATGCCACCCAAGATCTAGGTGCGTACATGTGTAACTGGGAGTTCTGTGCAGGGAGTAGGGCTGTGAGGAACCTCCTCAGAGCGTCTTGCTGTAGGAAATGTTCTTTGATTGTAGTAGTAGCTTGAAAAAGATGCATTTATCTTCTTCTGGTATCACCAAGCACCCAGGTAACTTGTGGTTGAGACTTTTGTATCTTGGGCTGGTAAACTTTCAGAAAGATTTTGTTACAAATTTTAGCAATTTTAAAAGTACATCTTTTCAAAGTTGAATACTTAATAATACTGATGAAATGGAATTTGTTAACATTTGTTTTCACATCATAACCTCAATCTTGGTAATAGTGAGAGAATGTAGAGCTAGAAAGGGCCTAACCTATCTGCTGGGCCCTAGAGAGGACAAGCTGTAGTGGTGTCACTCCCTGTAGATGTCTGTGCTATTGGTATCTGCAATGTAGGGTGTTCTGTCGCTTTTCTGAGTTGGACAGTTTGGTGATTAATTAGCTGAAACATTAGAAAACTTTTGCTTATATGTCTCAGTTTTTCCTGCTAGGTCACGTTTTCTAGACCTCTGATAGTTTTTGTTATTTCTTGAGATCTCTCCAGCTGATTTGTACGTCTTCCCAGAGGTGTCCAAACTGGCCAGTCCAGGCCTCCCCCCGGCTGAACCACTCATCTGTCTCGCAGGCCATGCTTGTGTAGGGTTTGCTTTTTGCAGTGCTACACTGCGTAGCTTTGGTCAGCTGCAATGCCAGATCCTGGATGAATGGGTAGTGAGGTGAACTACGAACTGGC
>NW_010189072.1:20238-49270 GCF_000695765.1 Mesitornis unicolor | reverse complement strand
CCTAACATTCTGTGATTCTGTGAAAACAAGCATTCTGATCAATTTTATGTTTCTTTCAGGATTTAAATGGTGTCTGAACATAAGTGGTCTGATTCAGGCACTGAAATCTAAACACTGACAAGTTGCTGAAGATGATAAGAATAATGTATAGCTGGCCTCTGCTTTTTAAGCACTAATCCTCTAGGATTTATAATTTATCTCCAATTTAATTGCAATTTACTTTTCTGATAATGTATTCCCAGATTTTCTTACATTAGAATTATTTCAAGAAAACTAAGTTAATTCAGTTACAAAAAAAGAAAAAGAAAAAAAAAGAAAAAAAGCCCAGCAGAACAATTTAATTTTAAAATATTTTCCAGATAGAATATTTTGTGACTATTGACAAAAATGTCTTAATGATGGCATCCATTTTTTGATACTTATTTGGTTTCAGCCAAGCCTGATGTCACTGAATTTAATATGTTATTGTTCTCACTTTTAAAAGCTCTAAGAAATGAAGTAATCATTCCAGTCTGCTCAGTCATTGTTTAACATTGTTTTCATCCAAACAAATCATACCTCTGGAATGAAACAAACTTATACAGTAGGTAGCTGACAAAAGTCTCGCTTGTGTAATTTGGCTTCACTTCTAGTAATTGGCTGTGAAGAGCTGATCCTACTCCCATGAGCTTAATTGCTGACCTTCATTAACTTCACTGTAACATTTTATTTCCTCAGTGTCAATTAAAGCAGGAAATGGGTAGTTCTAAATTAATATTCTATGATGAATGTCTCTGGCAACTTTGCAGGGATGTTTCAACTGAATTTATGTAAAATGTTCCATACATTAATTTCAGTTAAAATCTGTTGACTAGTATTGTTCGCTGAGTTACATATTTTACTTGAAAACTGTTCAAATGGCAACAGTCACTTGATTAAACTTTATAACATACAGTAAAAAGTGTATATATAGTATGATGAGTCAAGTATAAATGTAACTGTAAAGTCCTGTATCTGGAGCATCCTAGGTGAAAGGAATGTGGGGGTCCTGGTGAAAAACAAACTGAACATGAGACAGCAGCGCACCACTGCTGCAATGAAGGCAAATCGGATTCTGAGCTGCATCTGCAGGGACATTACTAGAAGAGACAGTGGCATGATAATCCTACTCAGGACCCACCTAGAGTCCTGTGTCCAGTTCTGGTCCCCACGATTCAAGAAATATGTGGACAAACTGGGGAGAATCCAAAGGCGGGTCACAAAGATGATCAAAGGGCTGAAGAACCTGCCCTTCAAGGAAAGACTGATGGAGTTAGATCTTTTCTCCCTGGAAACGAAGAGGCTCAGGGGGAACTCATAGTAGTATTCCAGTACATGAACATATAAACATATAAATTCATCGAGGCTGATTTCCCACAAAACTTGTACCAGATGATCTTTTGAGGTCTCTCTCAACCTGGGCTGTTCTATGATTCCGTTCTGTTCTATGAGTCTTTCATCTGAAAAGTAGTGGAAAAGCTAGACTGATGTGATCAGACTGCTAACTGAATGATTTTCTGTTTGGGTTTGTGTTTTTTTTCCTCAGATCCATTGGCCTAGTACACCTCTGCAGGCAGAAGAATGCACAATTAAAGGAAGAGATGCTGTAAGTATCATTCATTACAAATCAAATATACTTTAATTACACCACTGGCTGGTTCAAAACAAGAATTCAGGCATTCCTAAACCTTAGAGAGATCAAAGCACAGATTTAATTCTAAGTATTACAGCTTAAAAATGTGTAACTACTGTGAACACATTAAATTAATAGCTTAATTGCTTTTCAAACCAGTTCATAAATGGGCAATGAACATTTTTGATAATCTGAACTTTCTCCTAATTCTTTTTCTGGCAATATCAAAGAAGATACTTAATAATAATCCTTTCCTATGTCTATTTCCCTTCTGTTTTCATACACATAGGATATCTTCTCCATTCAAACTTTTTCATATTCTTCTTTACCTTTAAAATTCACTTTCTCTAAGATACTTTCAAAAAAGCACTTACATTATTAGTACTTATAAAATAGACTCTAAATTGTTTTGCCCTATAGGTTTTTTTGGTATAGTAATAAAAATATTCTGTTTCAATAAGCCCCCAAACTGCTCTGTTCTTGTTATCCAGTGCTTTGACTGTAATCAGTTCCCAGGGAAAGACCTGAAAGCTCACTGACATACAGCAGCTGATATCCTTGGCACCACAGGATGAAAGTTTTTCTGGATGGGCGCTCTCCTTAATTTTGCAGTGCACCAAGCTCATTATCTGCAGCTCATAAACACATAGCAAGTACAACACCTAATAAATCCCACAGCTGAGAGAGCTCACACTGTACCAAAGGATTTGAAAATGCTGATAGTTTTACAGCAACAGGAATGTAAGGCATAGGAGGACTCATGCACAGTTTTCCCACAAACAGTGAACAGGCAGCCTTGATGATAACCACAACATATTCCCAGTGAAGATTAGAAAACTGTAATGATTCCTGTTGAAGTACAAGCATGAGAACTGCCTACATCAAGGGAAGTAGTGATCCAGATTGAAAAATATTATCTATAAAAAACAACATGATACCTTCCTCTTTATACTCACCTGGCCTAGAACTGATCTTTTTTGATATATCTTAAAAGTTCACTACATTTTTTCTGATTGTTTTTGTACCCTTGAGAATTTCAAGTGGTTTTGGTTGAAAATATTATTTTTCTACATTACCCAAACTTTGTGGTCATATTAAATGAATCAAAAACATAAACTCTGAGCTTTACATAATACTACCTCTCATTATAGGCTGTTATTACAGTTAAAGCTCTGTCATCTTTCCTTCATCATTACATGATGGGATTTATTTTCTGATACTTTGACAATATTCTTTGAGTTGAATAAACACAGAAATACATGTTCCAATGTAATGTAAAGGTATCCTCAGACTCATAAGAGTCATAGAATCATAGAATGGTTTTGTTTTGTTTCCTTAAAATTCAGAATCTTTTACTATCCAATCTGCTATTATGCGCCTTCAAATTTGCATTGTAACAAATGTGATCATTTAAAGAACTTCGTATGTTTCCCACTTCTCTCTGTACTGTAAAAGTTAGGTGCCTTTTTTTTTTTTAAGAATACTACAGGATTTTAAAATAATCACAAGACTTCAGAACTGGAGTCTTTAATAAAAAGATGGTGAAATTGTAAAAGCTGGAAATACTGTAATACCAAACAATAATACACAATATCCTGATCCTCACATGAGACATAATTATGTGTAGGACTATGTGAATAACTAAGACTAATTAATTCCATGGAAACCTTAGTAATTTTCATTAGCATGTTCAGTATTCAGTAAGCTAAATTGCTCAACCTGGAAGGAATATAAATTAGAATCAAAACCTTTCCTATTACTTTCCTTTTGACTTTAATTTTCTGTAACCATAAACCAATATTAGCTTAATAATATAATGTCTTAAAATTAACCCTTTATCATTCCTAAGTTCTGAATGCTGTTTTTCACACTGTGACGTCACAGAAAATAAGTACTCATCAGTGCTCTTTCAAACCTTTTTTGCTTATTCCATGCTGTTTCTTTCTTTATTTTCCTTTGCAAAAGATCTGTTAATCAGTGCATAATTAATATTCAGTAGAATTGAAAATGTAGTAAGTATCTCAGTGTTGAGGTACTTCTTGTGTTCTCTGCTAACTCTTCCCATGTTATAGCACAGGCCACTTTTACAAACTCTTATAACCTTTAAGAGTTATCAGTTAATCTTGCAGCAGTAAAACTGCAAGTATGTAAGTCATAAACACAGTTTCAGGGAGCTTGTAACAGACTTAACAGGACAGTTAGAAAAGCTTTGTCTTAGCACCTGCATCGTCTTAAACTCAGGCCACACTATTCTGATCTGGATCAAGCCAAGGAAAAAATCCATCTGCTCTCATCCATTATGCCAGGAGACATCTTTTGGGCTGTGGTGTGAAAGCTTTTGATTCTTTCATTTATTTTATCGGATTTGGAAAACTTTCAGATATAGGAAACAAGTTTTGTAGTGATGGCTAACTCCTTCACACCAAGAAGTTTTAAATAAATTAAATTCCACAGATGGAACCTCCTAAAGGAAACAACAACAACATTTAATTAATTAATATAGTAGGAAGAAAGCTTATTTTCTTGTTCTCTTGTCTAATGCATCTCTTCCCTGTTACGTGTACGGGATATTATTAGTGGTGCCAGCAGCAATGCCTAGTTGCCTGACACTTCCCAGAATAGCACCTTTTTCCATTTGTTTATAAATGATAAAGTCTAGCCATTTGGAATGACTTTTCTCTATATTTGGTATCTGCCTTATCCTGTTTGTTCTGCAGAAAATTTCAGGCATTTCTATGAAGGCATATAGGAGAAAAAATGTGTAATTTCTGCCCATTTTAAAAAAAATCCTAAGATCTCTCTTTCTCCACAGTGTTTTTGAGACAAAGATCAATGGGTGCAGTTGTATGTGGATAAAAAAGGAGACGATATAGTAAAGGCCAGACCACCACTGAGAGAGAAGCGAGGGGATAAGTCAGGAAGTTCATACTTAGAGGACAGAGAGAATAAGGAATAGCATGAGTGCCCAGTAAAGCATCTATTTAAAAACTGCAAAGCATCATAAAATTCCTGTCTGTTCCACTACCACCAGTCAGAAAATGTTTGTGAAATGTACTTCTGTCTTTTAGTGCTGATCCATGTATAGAGGATCACACCCTACTAATCTCAACTCATAAGTCATTCTTTTCTCAATTTGTTTTGACAGTTCAAGTAGCAGGTCTTTTTCAGTGGTTCTAAAAAATTTCGTCCATGAGAGACCATGTGGATGCCACAAGAAGGAAGACCTTTTTCTTAAGTTTTCTTTTTTAAAAAGGGAATAAATTAGTTAAGAAATAAGAAATTCCAAAAGTAAGATACTGCAATCTTGACATGTCCTTTGCATATACACGATTATTAATTACACCACAGGTTACTTGCCACTGTAGGTTACCTGCTTCTTTCAATTAGCATGAAGTATCATGGAGGTGAAGGATTAGGGAGAATCATGTAGCAAAGGAGATCAATATTTATTTGTTGGAGCAGTTGGAAGACTTGCACCAAGTGACACAAGGGTTTGAAGAAAGAAGAAAGATGGTTGCTTAGTCTGGAACCTAAGGTGGATTTACAAGAGCTGAATTTTGCCCATGGCCCTGCCACAGACTCATCCATTGCAAATGGTCAGTAAGATCCAGGATTGTTCTCATATAAATACAGCAGTCTGAAAACTAGAGTAGTCATCAGTGAAGGATAGTAAATTTTCAAAAAGGATATTCCTCCACTTCATTTTACTGACTCGTTTTAGCATAGATTTAATTGGCTTTTGGAGATGTCTGACCTTCTGTGCTGATTATTGAAAATGCCCAGGAGAATAGCATAAATTACGTGTCTAAACTTTAGAATAGCTAAAGTTAGTTAAGATTAATCCTGTTATAATTGCCTTCTTAAACTTGGTGTGACTGTCTTAAAACCCAGGGCCTGAGTTGCAGAAATATAGAGCAATGAATGGAAATGAACAGAAATTTTGCTTCAAACTTAGAAATAACTGCAAAATGTTAAATACTTTGTAAAACCAAGTCCCAGGAGTCCCAAAATCAATGAATACTTTTATCTTACTGCCTCCATTTCCAGTTTAGCACAGGAAGGATAATGATCCCGCATCTCAAAGGGACATTTGAAAAATTTTTAATTGTCATATTTATGAAGCTGCAAATACACTAATGAGTCCCAGAGTATTGCCCTGGGGGAAATTAATAATTTTGTCTTCAAAGGAGGGTTTGAACAGTGGGAACAGATAAAGCATAAGGCTATAACAATATAAAAATATTGATTAGCAGTTAATTACACAATAAATTAATGGTGCAATGGTCTTATGGAAAAATGAAAGAAAAAGTGTTATTTATATTGAGATAAAGTTTATTAAACTTGTGAATAGTCAACAAATGGCTTCTCTCTCATCTTGTGCTCTAAGTCTCATGTCTAGTGCATCTAATAATACTTAGTACAATAAATATTTAGATTTGCAGAATATCTCTGAGAGTAAAGAAAAACAAAACTGTGTTTTATAACTTAGTAACTCATAACTGGTTAAGCACCTAAAATAAATTGTGATAAACCAGTGCTCTAAACTTGTGTTTTTTCATGTCAAAAGTGTCCATCCATGAATTTGGTGACACTGAGGTACTAGTATGAAGTGGGAGGACTAAGATGTTGTATTTAACAGAACAGAAAGTTTCAACATGCAGAGTATCACCTAAGGGCAACTGAGATATTAAAAAAAAAGAAAACAACAACACAACCAAAACAACCGACAAGAACAACAAACATAACAATTTTTAAAAATTGATAAGATTTTCCTATATTTCTTTTTAATGTAAACTAGGATGAATGTGCAAATTACATCCGTGTCCTTCACCGATACAACAGAACGCACCTTCTGGCTTGTGGAACAGGAGCTTTTGATCCACTCTGTACTTTTATTAGAGCTGGACATCCATCAGAGGTAAGAGATTTTTTTTACAGTAGTGACACTGTTGGTCTACATTCCAGTAAAGCCTCTGTGGTTAAAACTAAGTATTTAAATTCAAGTACTCAGAGTTCATGCAAAC
This sequence comes from Mesitornis unicolor, assembly GCF_000695765.1. Classification (NCBI taxonomy): domain Eukaryota; kingdom Metazoa; phylum Chordata; class Aves; order Mesitornithiformes; family Mesitornithidae; genus Mesitornis; species Mesitornis unicolor. Next base: position 42,595 of record NW_010189072.1, on the reverse strand, counting down.
TGTACAAGAGATACTTTCCTTGATGAAATGTAATGCTGGTCTGAAATTCTGTTTGGGCCTAGAAGAACTCGCTAATGATTGAAATTATATTATGGAGAATTATGTAAAGCACTCAGTTATTTTCATCTTGGAATTTTATTACCGGATAAGCTGATATAGCAATTTTTACAAAAATATTAAATATTTTGAAGTTTTTAGCTAAATCTGTTTTTTTAAATGAAATAATATACCACCTAAAACAAAATATATATTGGTTTGATGGGAGATGGAATACCTTCATAATTCTTTGTTAAATTCAGCTTCTTAGTGTTAATCATATGCAGCAAGTGTGTGTTAGCTCCTTAATGACACTTGTAGCTGAGTGAAATAGTGCTGCAGAAGATCAGTAAGTACAGCATATAATCAATAGTCAACATATTTCTTATGCAAAAATAGAAATGCCTGGATTTTTCAGAAATCTGGATCCTTGCTGTCTCAATTATATTAGATCAAGATTAAAGAATCAGCAAAACTACAATTCTCTCATTTTAAATTAGTGTATAAGCCTCCTTAGGCATTCAACTTAACCTCAATTATATGTAACTTATGTGCTGTTATATGGAGGCCACAACGTTGACTGGTTGATCCTGCTTCCATTCTGCTTCCTTACATCTTTGTTTCATTGCACCCTCATTACCAGTCTAAAAAACTTATGAAGTTTATGAATATATTTTGAAATTCCTGACATAAAAAAACCTTCTCGAAGGGCTGAATTTCAACAACTGTTACCAAATTGAAATTGTGGAGAAGTTGTAAATTACATTGCTAGGTCTGGACCTTGGAAGTTCAGACTTAGTGAAAATTAGACAAACTTATCCCTTTTCATATTAGTAATGTTAAATAAACTCTTTATTCAGTTATAAGGTAAAACACCTGGCAAAGGGTCCCACTGTTTATCTCAATGCCCTGAGCTACCCTGTAGTGAGGAGGGTTTCACTAGGCTGCTAGAGAGGCACGCGATGACCACTGTAGCAATCTGACCATGTATTCTAGGTCACACATTTTGTGAGGTGGCACTTAATAGATGGAGATGATCAGGAAGAGACTCTGGACAATGGTCTTGCTTAGTTGGTTGAGATTTAGTGATGTCTCCTGGTAAAGTTGAACACTTGTAATGGACCTGATAATAGAAGCACCATCCAAGAAAGTTTTTTTCTTCCCTCTACAGCCAGGAGTAAATTTTCAAGGTGAATGCAATCACTTGAGTCCCCACTAGAGGCATATGCAATTTTTTGAATACCATTTACAAAATAATACGGAGTGTACCATGAAGACCAAACCTTACTGATGACCATGAGAAAAAGTAAAGCTTCAAATTAGATAAAGTCACAAGAAACACATTGTCTTCTGAAATAGAGGAAGGAACTAAATAACATGCAATTTTACAATAAGCTAACTTTGTATGTCTTCTTTCCTCCTCTCAGGAGCCTTCTGTCAGGCTTCCTGATACAGTTTAAAGGAAGCAATGTCTGTATATTTAGGAATGCTATTTAAGAAAGCATAAGCAATAGGCTAATAAAAATAGAAACCAAACAAACAAAAAATGAGAAACAAGATGTGTATATAAGTATGTGTGGCCCATGATCCTCCCCTTATGTGTCACTGTCCTTCCTTCCCTTCTTTTTGTTTATTATTCTCCCTTGTCAAACTGAAGTTCTAAAATTTTACCCACACAGAAGTCATGGGAAAATCACAATTTTTCTATTTGTGTAGACCAAAAGGAAATATATTTGCTACACTAATCAGAAGCTATGTTAGTTTCCATTATCAGAAAAGCTGACCATTAGGATTAAAATAGACAGGTGCCATGTGTATAGTAGTTTAAAAATAACATATGGCATGTGATCGAGTGGGCAAATTGTAATCTTGCTTCCTTTGACTGATAAGGACATCACGTAGCTGCAAGAAGTGAAGGGACAAGATCCTTCCTCAGAAAATTGTGGTTTAGTCTCTGTTTGCTGATTCCTCTGTTTGGTCAGAGTATCCCAATCCAATGCCTTCCAATTCCTGTTCCTCCATTTCTTCCACGTCAGCTCCCTTGCCTCTTTCTCACAGTCTGACTGTCATGGAATGGAGAGCAACAGAAAAATGAGTCTTAAAAATATAATGATACTATTTTATTTCTAAAGAGAAACCAAAATATTTTTCTTAAATAAACAGTAATACTCAGACTTTTTGTTTTAAGGGTAAATACTGGTTTGTAATTTGAAGTTATATGTAGTTAAATGCAGTTTATAATATACAGCTGGCTGAAAGGAACAGTTTTATATATAGTTGACAATTTGATTAACTATTTTGAACTTCAATGCAAGTAATATCTATCTTTGACCTGCAAACTAAGTTGCTTCTGAACAGAATTTCTTGAAGTAACACAGGGTATATTTGGGGCTTATGTAAATTTGAAAAATGACACACTGCAGACATGCTGAGGACTAAATGGTGGGAGGTAAAAAGGAGTACTTATAGCAGATTTCTAAGTATCTAGATAAGCAGCTAATAGAGCATATGAAGCTAGATTCACTCTTCCATATGGAACTATGAATCAGCAGTATCAACATAAAGGAAATAATCTGTGGTCAGGGACCTTAACAAGAAGTTTCAGTAGTGCTTCCTGAGCTAATGGTGAAGGGAAGATGTGACCCTCTCAGTAAAAACTGCAGGGCTCTTACATTAAAAATTCTATATAAGTGAAAATTAGAGATATAGTTGTTTAAGAACATGGTAGAACAGTAGTACTATATTTTCTACAACTTTATCTCTTGCAATTTACTGAGCAGGCTAAGGAGAAACAATCTGGTGTAACAAAATATCCAGTTGTGGCTCTTGTTCTTGGTGCTCACTAGTCCCACGTTGCAGGAAAATTTATTTTGTTGGCTTGCAGCAAAAGTTTACATGAAGTCATCCATTTCTGAATAGTCATTTGGTAAGAAAACAAAGCATTATCATTTTTCCTTTGAACAGGGTGAATATCTCAAAGCTATGATCATAATCATATTATATGGCATCCTGATCTAGTATGGTTTTGAGAGGTGCAATCCAGCTTATGAAAAAGAGCATTTTGCTTCCTGTATAAAGATTTACATTCTTATGCAACTACAAATGCATACTTTTTTATCAAAACCAGGTTAAGCTGTGTCTTACAGAACACTAAGCTCTTGCCAAGAACAGCCAGAAGGAGATTTTTGTCTCCAAAAATAGGAACCCTAACCTACCTAATACCTAATTTTGTATCCTAAATTCTAGGATACACTGTATATTCATTTGAATGATTAAATATATAATAGCTTAATGCAGTCATTCTATTGTAATATCGGTTTAATTGATACTGCTTTGGAATTCCAGGCTGTTCACTTTAGTAAAGCTGTTGTCAGATGTTACCTTTCTAAAATTGTGCAAGTATAGTCACTAGCAGTAACATGCAGCTTTTTATCTTTTTCTAATTACTTTGACTCTGATGAATGTTGTTTTACAAAATTTAAACATTTCAACAAATTACCCAATGTTTTTCTGCCATTTATAAATTACAAATTGGGAAAAATATGAGTGCTGACTTTGCAGACAGATTAACTATTGGTGTTTGCAAAAGAACATATTACAAAATCTTGTTCAAAATAACATAAGCAAGTTAATTGCCAGCCAGTAATTGAGTTCATTATCACTTGCTTCATGAAATGCTTCCAAATGTCAGAAATCCATGCAGGAGAGAAAAGGTTGGGCTCCTCCATTTTCTATTTGTCTATCATCTAGACATGGAGGAGAATTAATTTCATTAAAATCAACATATTTTTCTAAAGAAAGCAGAAGTCAGAGACCCTCCAACCTCAATTTCCTATGATGAATTGAATATGTATCCTTCCCATGTGCTCTGTGAGAAAAAAGTTCAAGACAAGTTTTCAAACCAAACATAGAAGATGAAAAAAAGTGCAGAATAAAAAAATTTAGTCTGCTTTCACTCTCACCAAATAAACATCTGTTAGTGCTGTTGCCTTTGATGCCAACAAGCAGGAGCAGGGAGAAGCTTCTGGATCCTGTCACTTCCTTTTGCATTTATATCAACTTCTCAGTTTTGGTAGTAGAAGATGAGTACTGAAGGAAGAGCCTTCCACATCTAGCTGCTAGTAAAATAGTACTCTACTACTGTTTTATATAGTTCAAAATACCCCAGGTGAATTATGATGAACCTTATATAAATCAGATGAGCTACCTGCAGTCAGGAAATCATTTTATCTTAATGATTTATTCCTTCATTCATCAGAGCAACATGCATTTCGAGTGCTCCAGAGGCCTTATAATGATCCAAACTTCTTTATTAACTAACTCACAAAGCACCTTGAACAAGTCCAGATGAGACTTCCACCAAATACAGCTAAAGACATTATTCTGCCTCCACAGGACCTGCAAAATGAGTAGAAATTCCAAAAGAAAACAATGTGCAGAAGCAATATTCTAAGTTTTGCAAACTATATGATGAAAAGATAGAGCTGGTTCTTGGAGAGGAAGGCATCTCTGCAGGACAAAACCTGCTGAGAGAAAGAAATTTATGGGAAAGAGCAGTGCATGAAAAGTTTTTCTTCCAGAACATACTGTAAATTTTTAATATGTACGTTGAGCTGGCAGAGCACCATTTTCGATGCCTCATCTAACTCAGTAAACTGCCTACAGCTGTATTTCTCCACCTCAAAAGGCTGATGGAAGAAGTCACCCTTTCCACAAAATGCACTGGTGGTTTCTGCGAGTGTCCCTTAGGTTTTCTTAATCTGATGTATTCCTTATTTGCTGTTTTCTCTTCAATGAGCCAGATGAGATTCTGCTTATCAGAGAAAAACAGCTGTAAATTCTAAGTCTTTAAGGCCTGTTAGAAAGGAGTTGCCTTCAGTGAAGCAACAGGTGTATTTGCTTGCTTGGAGGACAGTTCAATTAAGTTGGAATTTCTTCTTTCTAATCTATGTTGTCCTTAATATCATTGGATGTGGGGAAGGGCATATTCTACATATTCCATGATTCAAAGCAAAAACAGGATAAGGTTCCACTGTACAACAAGCTTTCAAAAATATAAACTACCCCAAACAAATGTAGGCAACATGAGCTCCTCAGCTCTTACATTAACAAATTAAAATTAATTGACATGGAAGTTAAGAAAGTATGTTCAAGTCTTGTCTTAGTTTAATTTTTACATGACGTATTTTTTGTGTTCTTGACCAGCATTTGGTAATGTCATCATTCTTTCAACTTTGTTAAGGAAGAAAATTCTACACATATTTATACCCATTATTTTAGAATGTTCTTTCTGATGTATTTTTATAATCAAAACAATGATCTGCCCGGTTATTCCCTCTCCATGCTTTTTCCTATTACCTCATCTCTGTTCTGAGTTTGTAGAGGATTAAGGAGGTGGAACATCTGGTTTCACTGACCAAACAGAAGTGGGTGTTGGCCAGTTCTTCATTAGACAGAATGTGTGACAGACACTGGCCCTGAAAATACTTGCTCAGAGACACGATGTCCCGAGGCATGGATAAAAAGCCACCAGTTAGAACACCACCCACTAAATTTTATCACGTTTTTCTATTTATTTATGGAATTGAATCTTTAATCCAAAATACTACAAATTGCTTATTTATTGCAGTCCTTTGTATTATTAATTCATGTGAAACTAGTCATTAAGTTAGGTGGTGTTTAAACCAGTATCAAGTGTTCATATATATGAAGTGCCGCCAAATAAGCAACACAGTGTCACAGAATTTTTTACCAGAGGGTTTAATTACATCATCTCGTCTGAATACCCACATCACAGGGTCTCAAATTGCACCAAAACATCCAAAAGCCTTAAATTCAGTTAGAATTTTAGAATAATTCAGTAGAATTACAGTATTTCAGGTTGTGGAAGTTAAATATGCATACCTTTCAAGAGAGATTAAAATGCTACCTAAGCTAATAACAGGCAGAAAACTAATTAGGTAGCACTTCTTCTATGCCCACAGCATACAAAAAAGGTGCTGTGTTGCAAAAAGGAAAAGCTGAAGACCCAAATAGACCCTGAAGAAGTATTTCTTGCTGAATCCATGGCTTATCTATATAGTCCTAAAAAAATGAGAAAGTACTAGCCAAGGAACACATGAAAAAAGATTTTCTGGACCAACTCGAATTACAACCCAACCTCCAAAACTGGCTAATTTCCAATCCTTAAAAAAAAAAATTCCTTCTGAACCAATGCGTATGGTTATATGAAGATTTAAAGTTCATGAGATTTGGTATAACAGTTACCTTAATGAACAGCTGTATATGTGAACCTCAGTAAGGATAATGAAAAAGGGGCAATTCTGTTCTCATGCTTGGCTAGGAAATGGATAATAGGTACTGCATAAACAGAAACAAAGGTCAGGAGGGACTATCTGAACATTTTATGTGGTCATTCACATACTACATGGATAATTTCTCCCAGATACACAATTAAAACATATTCAGTAAAATATGTATTGTCATTTTAAAGAATCTAGATAATGGTAACTCCATTATTTCTCTGTTAAGCTGTCCTAATATTTATCTACTTTAAATATTAGGAAATAGCCACTTACTCGAGGTTAAATTTATCTAACTTCAACTTCCTGTCATTTAACCTTGATATGCCTCTGATAGTAGTTGAAAAGTCTTCCACTATCTTTTCCACATATAAGTACCTATGTGCAAAGAGCAAACCACCTCTTCACTTTTTTTGATAAGCTGAATAAATATAGCTCCTTAAACCTCCTATCAGGATTCCTCAGTCATATTTGTGTCCTTCCTGTGAACTCTGCAGTATTTTCACATGTTCTGGAAGTGCAGACACTAGAACAAGACATGCTATTCAATGGTGTGTGTACAGGCAAGGTCACTTCCCTACCTCTGTTTGAGATTCCTCTTTTCATAGACTTAAGTGCTGAGTTCTTGGCACAGCTTTACAATGAGAAATCTCTTTTTAGCATTGTTGTTTGATCCAAAGTTCTTCTCTGGAACGCAAAGTTATCCCGGTTTGCACACTTAGTTGAGGCATCTGATTAGCAGTCTCATGTGACAAGGTCAATGATGGTATTTCTAGAGATGCCTGTCACTAGCAGCTGTAACAAGACACCTGGGATTTCCAAGATCCTAAATGAAGCACCTTGGTCTAATGCATGTCTGACTGAAGTAGGATCTGAACCTCCTCCTTCTAGGGCATTCTGATGTGCTTCCGTTATAAACTGTGTTCCCTATTCCAGCATGGACCATTTTGGATATGGTTATATTAAAATCTACTTTGCTAGCTTCTGACCTTTAATGTTATATTGAAAGCATTCTATAACCTGAATATGTCTAAAGCTCTCATTAAACTTTTCTCTTTATTATTTATACCTCACCAGGTACTTTTGCAAATTTTACTAGGAAAGAAATCATATGATTTTCTGAAGCACTGCTAAATTAAAAAAATTGCCTTTCTATCAAAAGCAAAACTTAGGGAAAACTTCAGTAAAGGATGATTCATCAATGCATACCTAATAATAACTATACTTTGATATACATCAGCAGTTCATATTTCATAATAACTCTACAATGCACATTATTTCATCAAATAGCTATGTACTAAATCAAATGCCCTGGAGAAATCCAAGTATTCTGTATCAGCACAGCTGTTCTTATCAGTCAGGCCTATACTTTGTAACAAACAACGGGTTTGTTTGACAGGGCTCTCCATCCATGAAATGGGGTGAATGACATTCATTACTTTTGAATACTCTCTAAATATGGCCAAACTTGAAGTTTGAGTTCTATTTGGCAGATTAGTAGAGAACATGAATTGATCAGCCATACAAAATGAATTTTCCATTGTATTAAACCTGCCCTTTGTGAGATTGAAGACAGATGGTCAGGAGAGAATTATTCCATTCAGAGGAATAATACTATTATCCCAATAAGAAAGAAATACTCCACCTGTGTGGTAATTTGATGGGGGCAGGTAAAATATTACAGCTCTCATTGTAGTGATTTTAAGATTCTGCCACTTCTATTTAGGAGAGAAAGTATTTTTCTAACTGAGAGGAACTGGTAAAGTCTATGGCATTGTTTGAGGAGTGGAGGTACTGCTCAATAAAATATCATAATTAAAACCAGTAAAAGCTGAACAATGACATTGTTTAGTTAATATTTTTACAGGTTTATAATCTGCACCCTTAATAATCTGTAATTCTTCCATAATTTATGACTGATAATTATTCTTATTTGACTGAGAACTATCCAGGAAAATTATTCCAGATTAAAAAGTGAACTGAAAAGAACTACTTGCAGTTCGTATGTCTCATGAAAAAGAAGTGGATCCACTCCTGTGCCCTTGCTTTCAGAATGGCCCACTTTGGCATGCCATGTTGAACCTCTGCAAAAGGACTATCGGCTGCCTGAGGCTCCACACTACAGAGACAGAGAGAACTTCTCTAGGTTCTCTGCTTTCCTTCTGAAACCAATTCTCAGTTGAATGTAGCTGTTGTTCTCTTCAACCCCAAGGCATCTGTTGCTTCATCCTTCATCAAAATCTTGACTGTAAGCTCAAAGAGCTGTATCCTTCCTTTTATTTTATTTCACAACCTTTGTCCACAGTCATTATGATAACAGTCATTAGATGAGAAGACTTTTATATCCTCTGATGCGACCCTCACAATCTCAAGTTTAACCTGTCAAAATCAAGGAAAAAGGAAAGACTTGGCTAGCAAGGCTCTGTGTAAAGACTGTGCCCTTCCCCACTGTCACGGAATTGCACCAAAATGGCTATACACACACAGATAATGAACTCAAACAAGCTTTAATCTGCAATTGAAATGAAGCAGACAAAACTTCATTCACCAAAACAACATCCCACTGACATTTAACAAATACAGGTTCGATATGCTGGTTGGGAATATTACCAGACACGGCTGAGTTAAGAATTCTTAAGTTTTAGGCCAAACGATCCAAAATGTTCACTCACTCACTCACCAAAAAGGGTGGGCTCTCAATCTCGAGAAGTTTCCTTAAGTGGCGTCCCAACTCAAGGGGAGAGTCCTCAACTGCAGACCCACTGCTCCGAGGAGGACCGACTCCAATGAGTCCTCCGGCGGGGCCCCATTTATACCCTGGTCGAATCTGATCTGTGGTCAATACATGGTCGTGTCACCCCCTACTGGCTGAGGACCCCAACTTTCCCGCCTTTGACCCCCACTGTGTTGCCCAGACATGAGCTGTGAGGGGGAGGCAGGCCTGGTGCCACCAGGGCCAGAAACTTTAGCACTGTCTTTTGCTGGGTCTGTCTCAGGTCTTTAGTAGGGTGGGTGCATCTGCCACACCCACTGAAATCTTGTCACTTCCGTGTAGCAATTTTGTACTATCTTTAGCTCCTCTTTCACCTCGTCATAAGAATATATGTCCATATACACCTACTCAAACATTTTTATTCTAGAGATCCCTTATGTCGTCCCTGGACCTTTCATATATACCATCACACTAGTGCAATATAATCATAATTTATTCTATGCCATAGGACACCAAGAAGTCCAATTTAAGGTCTTGCAAAGGTATATCTCCTAAAATTGTGACCATTTTAGTCACTTCTGCTTAAACATTCTGAACTGCTAAGGATAAATGCCTGTCATTTCTAAATGCAGACTGGTTGCTTTTTTTTTCTTTCCCCCTATTGCCAGAGTATTTCAGACACATTAAATCAGGGAAATATATTATTTCTGTCACTTTAGGCTGGATATTTTGACACAAGTCACAAATTGCTAATCCTTCAGCAAACTCAGACAGCAGTCTGACATAGCTCCAGATTTTAAACATGTTTTCAGATTGGAGCCCAATGTGTCTTAATCATTTAACTATGGAATAAAATGCATAGACTTGAAAAGTACATCTGAATTTTTAGGGAGGATTTAATGTCTGTAATATTTTATGCACTCTCATCCCATAGGACGATTGATCTTCTCAGTACGTCACTGGATAGTAAAGAGGATTGAAAACAGATCCTTAGAAGAATTACTACCTTCAAATAATCTTAATTATGTCAAATAGCAGAGACCTGACTATTTCAGCCAGTTTTGAGGACTCTATTCCTAATACTGTATCCCCATTTGGCTTGGGAATTAAAGTTTAGTGAATGTGTAGGGTGTAATTTTAAAAGTTAATAATAAGCAGAAAACAAGCAGAGCAATTTTTTTGCCAGTGCTTAGATCCCGTTGAAAATTAGTGTTTGTATTTTAAAGAAGATATTGCATAAAGAAGTGAAAGGTTCTTTCACTGTTGAAGCATCCTTGTGTTACCCAATATATCTGCATGCCTGTGTTACGTTGACTTGAATAGGCCAGTAGGTTTCAATACAAGCTTTTTAATATAAGGTTTTGGAGAACAGATTACTGTATATAAACTCCATGATATTGATTATTTTTTTCTTGGTTTTAAATTTTTAATTTCTTGAATGAGTTAGTTGGATTTATACCAGTCAGACATCCACCTAATATTTGAGACTATACTTATCAGATACTGCTAAGATATTTTTCCTATTCCAAAAATTTAGCCTGCTTAAATACAAAAGGTTATATGATAACAGACCTTTTTTCAGGCCTGACCCAGTATGCTATTTTCTGTTACGCAAAGACAAAGTATTTTACTGTATAACTCTTTTACCACGTGCTTTCTTGATGAGACTAGTGTACAGATTAGGAGAGGTCATGGAGTTGAGAGTTCATTTTTGAGACTTATATTTAAATTATATTTTCTGCTGATTTACAGACATGTTCTGTGACTTTTCATATTGTTTTTTAATGGGGAAGTCAAGGTTCATCCTTCCTAAAAGAAGTCTCTGTATAGTGTATTCAGTATGTCTTTTTATGTCAAAATAAAAAAGTAACGATAAGTGAGTATACAAGAAAGAAGTAAAGAAGTGAAAAAATATTTTGACAATGTACAAAACAAATGAATATTTAAAGAAAAGAGTCATGTGAATTTATACTGAAAACATTATATTGGAAAAGAGAATAGAAATCAGGATGAGGTTTATTCTGTGCACTGCCCTTTACTTTCTATCGTGGTCACAAAATTTCTCTGGATTCACTCAGTATTCAATTTGTCATATGAGAGGAAAAAAAAACAAAAATGAAAACAACAGTTACGCCAGTGAAATGCTCTGTAAATCTTATATTTGATTCATTTTGAAATGAGTTATTTGGTTCCTCATGTTAGGCTGTGTGAATGCGAATGGGTACATATGGATGTGCAAAATACCAGACTTTAAAGGTGCAATGTTAAGATTAAACCAGACCTAAAAGTTATATGAATAAATGGGAAAGCACATACAGGCAACAAATGTTTTCTTATTTTAGAAATAGCACACTTGCTATATTAAATATTTTTAAATTTGATTTTCTACAGAATAAAGTCTGTTACTGTCTTGAAGATTTCATATGTTACATTCATTTTCATAGCGCTAAAGACTGTCGATAAAGCTGCAAATCTGTCCGACTGTGTACCTAACTTTGTGAAGTTACAGTTTTTAACATGTGTTACTTTAGTATTTTGTTACTTTGGTTTAAAATAGTTATTAGGAAAAAAAATTGAGTATATGGAACCAGTGAATCCAAGAACAATATCCCCTATTTTGGGACAAGGATCTCAGTCTCATTCTCATAAAGAGCAAGGACAAAATTACAATGGACTGGAATGGAAGTGTTCTGTGAGAGGATGTAGCCCCATAAGCAAAAATTAACCTCACAGCTTTTGTGTAGAGGTTTGAGAAAAGCTTGAGAACATGCTGTCTTCAGAGTAAGGATGTGAACATCCCCTGGGTAGCCCTTTTCTTCCCATACCCTCTCCATTTGCAGCTCTCATTCTTACTCTAGGCTTCAGTCTCCATCTCTGATGACCCTTGTTGAAAACCCACTTTACTGGGTCGCTCAGCCAGCCAGTCCATTGGGTTGTCCTTTGCCAACAGCCTTCTTCCTCAAACAGGATACTATGATCAAATTAAGTAAATCTTTGATCTTTCAACTCCCTTTTTTGATGCTTTAAAAATTACTTGAACGGAAAGAAAACAGTGCATCATATGGTACTAGCACCACATGTCTTTACTGTGGTTTTTGAAAGAACATTTCTCATAGTTTCATGAAACCAATGCATTCTATTTTACACTTCCCCATTCGATGCATTTTGCATATGAACCTTCTTATCCATAGTTCTCTTTTAAAATGTCTTAAATATATGACCCCTAGTAAATGAAATGCCACAAACAGCTCTTGCATGTCATGTCATTCTTACTCAAAGGATGAATAACTATGATATCATTATTGATAAGAATGCATTCGTCCAGTTAGTTACAGTAATAGTGAGTAGGATAGCCAGTGTCAAAAACTATATTCACAAAAATCTGCACAGTCTCTCCCTACAGTACTGTCCTGCAATATAAGTAACATGGACTTCTTAGGAAAAAAAAGCCAAAACCAAAAACAAACCCCAGCAGGAACCTTCAAAGCAACCAAAAAATGTACCAATGACAAAAAGGCACAGGCCTCCAGGAGAGCAGGCCTTTACTGTACTGTTGGAGCATATGCACACACAGTAAATTATATAATTTAAAGTTCTAAAATGGTTTAAATTTCCTTTTCAAAAATGCCAATATGACATATTTTACTTTTTTTTTAACCTGAAAAATAATTAAAATTTAGAGTGAAAAAATCCCCTTACAGAAAATCAAATTATTTTTTTCTCATAAAAATAATGTCGCAGGAAAAGCCAACTAAAACATCTACATTTTTAAGTCCTTTGTTTGGTGAAAAGATACAGCCATTGTATTAACGTTGAGAATAGGCTTAGGTACTTAGCTGAACAGGAATGGAAGTAAGTATGTGTTTTAAATTAAACACATGCATAAATGCTCTCTTGAACCAGAGCAAAGCAGCACTTAGCATTAGAGAAAGCAATTTTCTGCAGCGAAAGTTAAATGCAATCTTTAAATTGTAATGGCTCTGATTGACCCTTTTCTCATTATTATTGTTCTTCATTGTCTCAGTTCATATCAAGTTAATGGAAAAATACTTGATGCCCTTAGAAATATCTTCTATTTCTTTTCAAACAACATTATTATTATTTTATAAATAGTTGAATGTGTATTATGTTTCCTGAGTCATATGTATCATAAATCAAACCCAGAACCGCATTTCTTTGTCCAAACAACATGTAGAAATTTGTAATTCCACTCCTAGCCCTCCATATGTGTTTTTGCATAATTTTTTACCCTACTGTCTGAAAAGTACCCGTAAAACAAATCTCAATGCGGGATTGCTATGTTGGATAATCTATGATGAAACTGTCAGTTTTCTGGGATTTCTCAAGGGATTCCAATGTCCCAAACAGCAAGAAGAGTTAGAATTATGGTATTAGCCTTCAAAGCTGATTATTAATGTGTAACGCTTATTTCTTTTAAACTGGCATTCTGTGGAAGCTGACACATCTAACACCTCATCTTCATTTACTTGCCTCACTGATCGGAATAACTTACTGCAACCATGGAATATTTGGTATGCTGTCCTAAAAGTTGAAGGTGGAAAATCTCTATTGGAGGAGTCATTGCTTACATCTTCAGTGACTTTTCAGACAGTTACAGGCATCTGCAAACATTTATGAGATATGCATTTTGCTTTATATCAAAACTAGTGAGATCCACTTAAAAACTTCCTCAAGTTGCACAGAAACACAAGTTTTTTACTAACTTTAGTGTTAGCAGTAGATTATATATTTAAGATACAACCCTTATTCATAAATTACAGCTTTAAAAATGCAGATAATGAAATAATTTTATTCGTATTTCTTAATAATCTGTGGTTATATAGTTAACTGGTTTAAACTCATTTATGACACAAATATTAAAAGAGATGGGTTTACTTGGCCAAGTCTCACCCGCCTGAGTATCAGTGGCATTTTACCAGGAGAAGACTTGCTTATGAAGTGTGGTTTATGATGACCTGGTGGGATCATGTCTTGTCCTACAGCACAAAAAAAACCCAGTTTTTATTCCCTATATAGGATGAAATATGAGCCATACACTGTAAACCATGAAGTATGGACAATGCAACTTCTTCAATTTGTTTTGAAATATTTTTCTACCATACCTGATCACTTTATCTGAGTATGTTTCTTTCTGTGATTTCTTTTACAGTTGTTACTTTTTCCTTTCATAGACAAGTTCATTTTTGTTCAACTGTGGGAAGAAGTGAACAGAAAGCATTAAGACTAGAAAAATCTATCAATTTTTAACTCTGAGTTTCTCCTCTTACTTCTACATCTTTCTCTCTAAAAACTGGGTTTTTTGCTGTATTGATCTGATTCATCGTTTAGCTGAGATCCCAGAAGAGAAACTTTTCCATGAGTTATTTTATTTTCAGCACCTGATTAAAGAATATATAATACCAGACAGTCAGATTGTTTATAGAAACATTTCCTTTACTTCATCTTTCATGACAATTATGACTCCCTGGTCTTTTGCGTGGTTCCAGGAGGTTTTTCTTTCTCTTCTTGAGTTCATCTTACTCCTTTTTTTTTTTTTCTACTTTTGACCCAAAATGTTATGGGATTTAGTTAAGAAAAATACCTGGTATGGGATGTTTTAAAAGTATGGAATGGGGCTGAGCTTTCCACTCATAGAGAAATATTTCTTCATTGTTTGACATTTATCCAACAGCAGAGGGAAATAGTTACTACTGATGTGTAATTGAAGCTGATACAGCAGAAAATAATATTCCTGCACCACCAGTCTCTACCCAGGATGATTATTTTCTGCTGCATCAGCTTTAACATCAGGCACTAACATGCCTGTCATGGTTAGGCCAACAAAGGAGTTTCTGAAGAGGTGAGATTCCAAATGCCTTGTTTTAGGACTGTTACTTAAATTTTATATGGTTTTTGCTTGCTATTTTTATTTTGGTGTGGTTTTTTTTCACTTCGAGTAGACATGAAACAGATACCTAATTTTTTCAGAACTGAATTCTGACTTACGTCCCATTTCTATAGAAACTCTCAAACTAATGGGAATCTTACTTTCTGATTAATAGTCGCACCAAAATGGCATATTTGATTTAGACAGGTGGGAATGGTAGATAGTTACATCAGCTTGCCTGATCTGGGGATTAAGGAATGAATAATACTTTGAAGGGAAGGAGCTTGTGACAAATTAAAGAGTAACTGTTTTAAATGAAACACACAGAAATATTCAATTATTCATCAATGAGTGGGAACTAACAGATCTACAACTTTCCCATTTTCCTTATATCTTTTTCTTTCTGTCCTTATTAAAAAAATACTTTTTATTGTTAGTATCTTACCAGTTTTCCATCCCATGGGGAGTCGGTATCTCTTCTGCTTCTTTGCTTCTTGGATTTTTATGTTTGAGTTTTTTGATTTTTTTTTCAGGAGAGCATAACTGTCATTAGTGGAGCTAACTGAAGCTAACATTAGTTTTGCTTTGGGGGCAATTGCACTTGCTTGGGAAGAAAGAGATTTGTAGGTAATAGAGTGGGATGGGTGTTCATAAGTGAGTGATTTGAAGGAGTGTGGGAAATACAGCATTGCAGAGAGAAGACCATAATTGGGTTTCTGTATCTGTCAAAAGCAAAACTTTCTAGAGCGGCATATGCTACAAAATTACATTAGTGTAACCAAGATTAGAAAAAAGAACTTGCTACAATAATGTATTATTTTGTCCAGTCTAGATATATTGAGCTTTTTTCTATGCAAATACTGAGTTATTCTAAGAAATACCTGAGAAGACATGTTTGATAAAAACTGATTTTTATCTTTAGAAAGTCTCTTGGACCTCTTCAGAATGTTTGCTGTAAGGGAGAGATGCAGCTAGATCCTCCTCAAAATTCTGGGGGATTTGGGGTCCTGTCATATGTAATTTTATGCCTCACAAAACATTTATCTTACTATATTAGCAATGTGAATCTGAGATCTGTTTTCTGAACAGGTAGGTAGCATTTATCCAATATGCTGATATAGTTTGCATTTCAGTAGACTTTTGAGTAAAACTGTTACACAGAGCTTGAACTACTAGACTACCCGAATGTTTACTAGTCTTACACTTGAAGGCTGGGTGGTATATTTTTTATATATATTTTCATAGCTTTCTCTCTATTTGCCATTATTCTCCCCAATCCTCGTGTTTTGTGATGTGTGTTTTTCTTAATATATAAATTAAAAAAATATTGTGCTCTCACTTTATATTTTATTCAGACATTAATGGGCTTTTTTGAGAAAGCTGAGACAAATGTAGCATTGCAAATCAAAATTTGAATTGTAAATTCTTTCTCAGCCTTTAAAGTCTTATACAGACAAATTACACTAAGTTGCCAATATAAATTTTAAACTGATATTCTCTTAAATCCACTACAGAAATCATATCTACTCTGAAAACCATAACTGGAGATTCATTCCTAAACATACTTTTATGAAAAATATATATAAACATCTAAAAGCTACCAAGAGAAGATAACACAGCATGATATATTTATCAACTACTAGAAAAAAAAAATGTTTAAAGAGGGAAAACACATTCCATGGCTAGATATCTATTTAATGTTTAGATAATTTGAAGAAAAGATAGAGGAATCTTCACTCCCTACTCTCACAGAAATGGAATTGCACTCCCACAGAAATGCAATTTTAATGCGTATTTTACTGATTCTTTCTGGCAGTGCACACACAAAGGTGATTTGTAGAAAATCCGAGAATTTTTACTAGTACATCAGTGAGCAACCGTAATTGTGTTTTCTGCTTAATGAAGTCAAGCCATTACAAAAGTATAATAAAGTTAAAGCTTGTTTCTAAGGACCTTTTTCTTTGCCTGTAGGGTTTACACTGTTTTCTGTGCTTTTTCTTTCTTTTTTTCTTTTTTCTTTTTTTTTCAAGGATCATCTGTTTCAACTGGAATCGCACAAATTTGAGAGAGGACGAGGGAGGTGCCCTTTTGACCCCAGTTCTTCCTTCACCTCCATCTTAATTGGTAATGATCTTTATGTCGCATTCTTCATGGTCCTGTCAATCTGTCATTCTGAGTCTCTTCCTCCAGGACACCAAAGTGTTGTCAGTCGTCCACTGCAACCTTACATGTGTAAGACTTAATCCTCATGGTGCTGCCCACATTAATATTACATCCTAGGCAGCATTAACTCCAGCACAGGCATCTCATTGGAGTGAGTAGATGTTATATGACACGTGCCACCCTGAAGAGGTAATTGTTTGTTGAATAATTTTGGAAACAGTTATTTCCTGCTTTCCTTCAAAGCAAAGCAGTATGTCTAGCTTAGTCTTTTACATCACTGAGACAAATTCACAAAGTTTACATACTGAGATATAATCCGAGTAACAAACATTTTGTAAAAATGTGAATTTAACTGGTTTTATATAAAACATTTATTGTTTATCAATTACAGCTTTTGAATTAAAAAAAGATTTTTTTCCAATGCTGCCTTCTAACAGAACTATCCAAAACTGGTGATTCTCTGATAGGAAAGTTGGTCTTATACTCAGCACTTATAAAAATAGAATTCAGTCTAAATCCTGCAGAGTCAAAAAGCTGTGCTGAGATAGTGCTCCTCTGTGCCTTGCTGTTAAGTATATTACTGTAGGGCTGGGACCTTTGAAGTTGTAGTACAGCAAACCATATGTTTTTTTCCTCTATAATGTTTTCCTGGAAACATTTTGTGAGATCAAGCAAACACAATCTTGGCAATATTATAGTACATTGACTAAAAATAGACTGGAACAGCAGGTAAAGGGTGAAAGCTAGATGCACTGAAGGATTAACACAGTGATTTCTAATTTTAGAAAACATAAGATAAAAACTGAGCATTCAAAAGGAATATTCATAAAAGAAAGAAATAGAAAAAAGAGCCTAAGTATCAAATATGTTTTTGACTTTTCAGGGGTAAAAAAGCCAGAAGATATTAGGGTCTTTTGATATTTACATATGACTTCATATCTTAAAATCAGACAGCTAAATTCTCTATTTATTAACTACAGTGATACAGCTCGCCCATGGTAGTGAGGAAGTATTGGTCATGAGTGACAGATGTATTTTTACATGCTAAGTTTATTTGTTTCTTTACATTAACAAACTGCTTACAAGAAGAATCATCATCATTAATGTCAAATCTTTCAAACTGCAGGAATTCATTAAAATACTGTTAATTCCCATTTAAAAAAAATGCAGCTCACATTCTTAAGAGTTAGTAGGTTAAGAAGTCATAAAAGAATCAGAAAAAACCTGACCTTCCAAAATCCATGAAGCACAGATTGTTACGCTTTTCTTCCACCCTTATTTCTAAATTATTTCTACAGTTTTTAACAGATTCCAGTCTTACCTCAGCCTGAGAACAAAGAATCATCCCATGGAATTTGCTGTAGGCCTGAAACCTCATGGTCTAATCTTGAAGTCCTCAACCTTTCCTCAGACAGAACTAGCTAAATAAATTAACCTGATCATGATCCTACTGTGAGATCGATGTGAATTTTATTTGCTTAAATAGAAACCAGATTGTCCTACTGAGCACATCAAAACTAATGGTTAGGTCTTGTGTTTCTGGCCTATTCATTAATTTGCCTAGATTATGGGAGATCCTATAGATCCTCACAGTTTTATCCAAAAGAGAAAACCATTAAATAAGCCATTCCCTGATATATGTAGAGTTGAGACTTGGGCATCCACTGACAAAGAATTGCAAAATCAATCTCACAAAGCTGCCAATTCCGTAATGTGGCAAGATTAACAGTAGAAAATATTATCTTTTTATCAAATCACTGATACAACACCAAAAACCAGGCAAACTTTCACTCGTACTATCAAATCTAAAATTACCTGAGAAAGATAAAGGCTATTTTTCTAGGCCTCAATTGGGATTTCTATAATTTCAAGAGATAATAGAATGAGATTTTTAAGAGCATAACAAGATTCTTCAAATAGTTTATTATTTTAGTTATGCTTTTATACTTTTTATACTATTGGGATTGAACACTTCCAATACAAGTTTGTGTTTCCAGGTATTCTACTATATTCTACTAACTTCTGTTAACCAGAGACAGACAGCTTACAGAACAATTAGAATTAATGCTGCTTCTTAAACTTCAGAATGTATATTCTTTATCTGTGTAGATATCCATTTGAAAATGGTAGAAGACATAGATGCAAATATGATGAATATTAAAGAATCTTTTAATTGACATTTGAAAATGAAACTGAGACCTCTAACGCTAAGTGCACTCTGAAGGAAGGGATGCTCCTTCATTCAGCTGAGCCCTGATTCCAGCTCATGATGGCCATGACCCAATGACGGGAGATGACAACTACATCATGCATCCTCCAGGATTAGTCTTGCAGTCTTTCCTCCAATGCTTGGACGTTCCCTTCTTCTTCATTTACTCCAATTTTCTTACAAAGTGAAATCCACTCATGGTATGGAGTCAGCATGCCCTTGGAGGCTGCACTCTAGAATTGCCTCCACTCTCCCATGTACATTCAACCAACATGCATGCCCTTGTAAAGGTTTTATGTTAGCAAAGACTTTCACATTCCAGCATCCTCTTCTTTCTAACAAAACAATTCAAAAACTGCTTCCACCTCTGCATCTCATATTAACACACCGTGGCTATTGACTAACAGTGAGGATTAGACTAGCAAGGAAGCTTTACACACCTCTGATATTAGTTTAAAAGCTTTTAAATTCTTGGTCTCAAAAGATCACTTACACTATCACTAATTAGAATCAGATTTAGGTGGTTTAATTTAGGAAGAAAGAGAATCTCTTGTTCTGTATTTTTACATGTATTTCAACACGTGAGTTAAAATAGCCACTTCAAGAAAACAATAGTTCGTGACTTGGCTTTAAAACTAAATATCCATACTCTTGTAAGCTTTATTACAGGTTATCTTACCCAGTGGAAAAGTAACTTGTGACGAATTCCTCAATTTATGAACAATTAACTTTTAGTGATTTATTGTCAGCAGTAGGAAACGGAATACATGTTGGATGGCAGATAGGCTGAATAAAATGTATGTTTAGATAAATGGCATATGAAACTTTTGAACTTCTATTTCTAATGAACTCTTTCATCTGCTTTCAATAGCCAAAACTAATTTTGATATCAGATCATGCACACTGATTAAGTTAGACCACACTAGCTCTTGAAAGCTGAGAAATCAGTTTATGTCTGTTTTGTTACCTGCAATATTTCATGAACAAGTATTGAAAAACCTAAACTACATTCTATCCAGGGAAGCAATTCAGATAATATTTTCTGATTTTACAGTTTTAAAACACTTTCATGTATTTGTGTCTTTTCTTTTACTCTAGACAATGAACTAAAATAAATACATATTCTCTTTAAAGAGAATACAGAATACTTCAGTTAGAGACAGAAAAATACATTTATATTCATATACAGTGGAAGTTTACCAGTTAAGCAATAACTAATTTCTTTTGAATTTTGTTTTTTCCTACTGTGAAAAGTACCGCTTCCTGAAAATGTGAATTGTTATTCAGATTTTAGTTGTCATGTGAGTAATAACTGGCTGACAGTCAAAGAAATAAATGAAAGGTGCTGCTTGTGTTCTACTCATTATTTTCTACTCCTTTATTCATGACAGAGCTAAGTCCACTATGTAGAGCAATATAATGGGGATTTTATGTAAAAAGGACTACTGATGAATAACAGCTTATGTTTGCATTACCTTCACATTTGAAACAGGTACACAAAACATGCCAGCAACAAATGAAGGAAACCCACTTCTAAGGTGGAAGCAGCCTATTTCTAGAAATCCCTTGTATATATTAAATTTTTTGCTTCAGTCTGTTCTAGTTTACAGATTGTCATCTAGAAATTCTTGATTTTAGAAGAGAAAGTTTGTGTTTGTTTTTATTAATATTTTTCTCTGAGAAAAGGGCAAAGAAACCCCATATCTTTTAAGTGGTCCCAATTGAACTTTGATGTATTTGTTTGCTTGAAAATAATGCTAGCTAAAAAGTATGGATGTATAACTTGAGCTAAAACAGTTTTTTGAGATCCATGGGATTTTTTTTGTTGTTTAAATAAGGAAAGTAGAAAGTTTCTGTTCTTGTTTTAGCAGGATTAACCAGGCTTTGTTAAAACTTAAAAGTTATAATTAATTTGTCAAATACACGTGAAGCCGAGTTTAGACTGGAAGAAGGGAGGAATGCTGAAGGTCTGTGAAATTGCTCAATTGATTTTCACTGGGAGATACTGGCTTATCAGTGTGATGTGCAACAGTGTAAAACTCCACAACCAAGACAGGAGTGAGCTGATGTGTAGTAGAAGCTATTCAATGGAGAAGAAAAGAGTAGAAGATTTTTCAAGCCTCATTCTCAGATTATTTCTAAATCTAAAATTAGTCAGCATCCATAAAAAACCAGAAGGGTTCAAAATTTGCAATGTGGAAAAATTAAAGGATGTGCAAAAGACTCTTGAAGAATCTTGAAGATCCTCTTAATGTAAAAAGTAGAGAAGATCTCAGAATTATGTTGCCTTTCTTGTGTTGAGATCCTAGCCAGTTACACCTGTGAGTATTGTCTCATCACTTTCCTTAGGTAAGGTGACGTTCCTGCTCTCACTTGATACGTGTTTTATGTTTAGTTTAGTAACACTTCAGAGTAAAAATCAGATTTAATTTCTGTATCTGTATGATATTTTTCATGGAACAATGTCCACTCAAGACTGGAACTTTCATTTTCAACCCCCAGGATTGATTGGAACATTATTCAGACACTGGCAAATTCTGTTGCTTAAGCAGCTCTGTTTTGTTTAAAAATAAAGCTCTCTATTGCTTTTGGGTAACCTTAACTTCTACTGTTACTATAATTTTCACTTTTCATTTCACTTGCCAGTATTTTACACTAACTCATGACAATGTATTTTACAAGGCAGTATCAATTCTTTATATGGTGAAAACCAAGGCAAAACTACATTCAGCTCTGAATCAGTAGAGGTTTCTGAACCAACCCCAGCTGTCAAACTATAAACTTTTCTAAATCATTATTCAGTCTTATGGTACCATGCAATTCATATATCTCTCTTAAAAGAGAAAAAATTCACACTCTGATGGAGACCAACAAGCAAAATTCTTGCTTTTACTATAATTCTTTGTAAATGCCAGCAAATGTTAGCTAAATGGATCAGTCATGTTTATTTTGATTAGGAGGCAGGAAGCTGTGTCACTGAAAACTCCACTCAGATTAACCACGAACTGGAAATCATTTATTTCCCTGTTCTTGTACAGTTCAATTCC
>NW_010189072.1:0-20207 GCF_000695765.1 Mesitornis unicolor | reverse complement strand
TCCTGCTGCATTATTTTCTAACATAAGGATGCCACCTAGTGACAATAACTGCCTGCTTTTTAAATTGGACCTAAGAAATTTTTAATCTAAATCCACAATGATATGAAATATATTATTCTCCATACTTGGTCAGTTGAGGGGAATTTCAGTCATACATAACTAAAAGGTAGAATTATTGCTGGTATTTGACCAAAGTAAGATGTATCCAATATCATGATTTTAGATTGGTCAGAAATAGGCTGGATTTTTGAACACACATATGATCCACTACATATAGATTTTCAAAAGTTATAGCATATTATTTTTAATATTTTTCTCTGCTTGTATAATTTGCTAATGCTACGTAAACCATTTAGAGATAGCACCCAATTTCTGCTCCCATAATTTTTTGGAGAAATATTCATCATTAGTTGTGCAGGTTACATAAGATTTCTTTTCCTGTCCCTACTCAGGCGAATATTATAAGGCTATGAAAAGATGTTGCTCCTGGATCACAGTAAGACAGGCACTTTTTCTCTGTCCACTGAACATCTAAGCCTCTCAGCAATCAAGTTACACTCAAGTGGTAATTATTCCAGTTTAAGTGAAACAGCTTCAGTAGGCTAAGCATGGCCAGTGAGTCGAGTCCACTCTACTCTGCCCTGGTGAGGCCACTTTTGGAATACTGTGCCCAGTTCTGGGATCTCCAGTTCAAGAAGGACAAGAAACTACTGGAGAAAGCCCAGTGTAGAGCGACAAAGGTGATGAGGGGACTGGAGCATCTTCCATACACGGAAAGGTCAAGAGAGCTGGGTCTGTTTAGCCTGGAGAAGAGGAAACTGAGGGGGATCTCATTAATGCTTATAAATATCTAAAGGGTGGGTGTCAGGAGAATGAGACCAGATTCTTCTCAGTTGTGCCCAGTGACAGGACAAGGTGCAATGGTCACAAACTTGAAAACAAGAGGTTCCACTTAAACATAAGGAACAAGTTATTTACTTGAGGATAACAAAGCACTGGAACAGGCTGCCCAGAGAGATTGTGGAATCTCCTTCTCTGGAGAGATTCAAAACTTGCCTGGAGGTATTCCTGTGAGATCTTCTCTAGGTGATCCTGCTCTAGTAGGTGGGGTTAGACTAGATGGTCTTCAGAGGTCCCTTCCAACTCTTAATATTCTGTGATTCTGTGATCCTGTGGCTGGAAAAACCCTTCAGCTTAATAAAGCATGCTTGTTTATAGAAATCACTTCTAAGGTACCAGGTACTGCTCCTTATCCCTCCAGCTGGGGACATAAGTCCATCCAGCCATCCAGTGTTTCTGGAATGTGCTTCATTAATTAATCTTTCATTCAGCTGTGTTTTTCACAGAGCCAAATCTGATAACTATGCACATGAAACATTCCACTGTTTGAGCTCCAATCTGTGAATTCAGGTATGATTTATCCTTGAACTATAACCATGCAGTGTAGCCCAAAACAGTGGTTTGGTGCAGCTACCATTTTTTTTCCCCTTTGCACTGCATCCTCTGAAACCTGCTGCTGCATTTTCATCCTGTTTTCTGGCTCCTCACAAATTCTACTCATCTCTTCCAGTTCTGGAACCAAGGAATTTGTTGCTAGCAAGAGCAGGACATATCTAGAGGTGACCAGAAGTAAACCACTGGTTAGATTCTTTGCACTGGTAAAAATTTAGGTGCTAACAAAGGGTAGGTGTCTCTAGGGCCAGATACTAACTGAATGACAGTGGGGTCTTTGAACTTAGGTGTCTGATGTGGCAGATGTGATTTGATGTTAATTTAATGCCTTCATGTTTTGTCTGCGAATCTATCTGGACGTCATTAAGTCAGTTTTAAAAATGAGGCCAAGCAGGTGAATAAAATTTATAATTCTTGTCCTCATGCTGTTCCAACTGTGAATGTTGCAGTGCTGGTAGAACCAATGTCCGTAGTCTCTTAGACTATATGTAACTTACTCGTCTTCTTACCTGAATCTGAGCCATATATATAATGCAGTTTCTATCATACACAATGAAATTAATAAGTAAAGCATTATCAGATGATTTTGTTTTGTTTTTTCTTTTTGTTTTTTAATGTGTGATCTGCAGGTGGTGAACTTTTTACTGGTCTCTACAGTGACTACTGGGGAAGAGATGCTGCTCTGTTTCGCACCATGAATCGCATGGCTCATCTTCGAACTGAACCTGATAGTGAGCGTCTGTTAAAAGGTATGGGAAGGAGGAGAAAGAAGAACACAGAGTCAGAGGTGTTTCAGATGACTATAGAATTTCTGTTTAACTAGAAATTCAAGTGATATTGTTCATGCATAAGTATATCCATTTGGAGGTGAATTTGTTTAAAATATCTTTTTTCCATTAATTTTTCATTAACCTCCTGCTGGATTGAACATATTGAAATCAATTTTAAAATTGCTTTTAGTTTATAATTTGTATATTCTGTACTGTTTCATTCTAAGCCAGATACGATTAAAATGATATTTTTAAATTCTCTATTTAATTAATGGGAGCTTCTGATTAGAACACAATACTTTTTTTCCTACATGAGATTTTTTTTTTCTTTATGTTGCAATAAAACAACTCAATATTTACCAAGTAGTGTAATGAAGATAAATCATGCAATAACACAAAATAATAAATATACAATTGTACCATCAAATGAAATAAAAAGTTAAAGGAGATAATTTTGAAGAAGAAAAATAATATATTTTACAAGAAAAATATTAAGAAAAATCATGTGCTGGGAAATTTAGAATTTGTTTCATGGTCTTCAATGTGAAATGTGACTGAATTTCAAAGTGTTGACATTTCTGTGAAATGGAAAGTCAAAATCTTGATTTGTTTTGCTCCAAAAATATTGCAACATTTCATCACAACATTGACATAACTGTTGCTAAGGTCCCTTCCGGAAAGTCAATAATTTCCTTTTATGGTGATTCATGTGGTGAGCATCAGCTTTTAAGGAAAAGGATATAGAAGCTTTTTCTCTCAAATTTCAAGGCAGTTTTCTGCTGAATCAGAAGAGAGACGATAATTCTGTTTCATACTTCTTCCAACATGCATCTGACCTCAGATATGAATGAAATTATTGTTTTTAATATGTTTAGAACATCCTTAACTATTCTGTAAGTCCAATACTTTGAGTTTTTCTGAACTGAGTGTTTAGACTGGCTATATATGGGTAGCAGCAAGCAACTGGATATTCACAACATGCAAGTTAAGTTTCTATTCTGTTCTCTCTGGAATATTTCATTATTTTAAAAGTAGAATTCTCTAAATTATTACCTCAAACTTGGCTTTTAATCTGGTTTATACTTGAAATTTAAATTTGCAGAAAGTAAATATTTTAAATGTATATAAAAAAAACACTTCAGAAAATTAGCAAGTGCTATATCAATGTCTTAAAATGTAATGACTGTTTTCATAAAAATATTACAAAATATTTACATAACCTACTGCTTCTTAAGAAATACTAATTATATGAATTACATTCTCATTTAAAGAACTTGTAAAAACTTAGCTACAATTCAGAGATTAAATATTTCACAGTTCTGTTTGTGAAGTTAAAAGGGATACAAGCATGGACTGAAGTCTGAAATTAAGTTTCAACTTTGCAGTAAAATGTCAAAACAGAAAGAATTTGGAGAGTTTTTATTTCATGACATTGCATCTTCTGTCTATGAAGACACATATTTGTATAACATCTATTAGCTGAACTACCAGAGCTTCTTTATTTAAAAGGTTGTTTGTCCAAAGTTGACATTCCTACATTTGTTTTGCATGGGATCAGAGATTGTTATGTGAATATTAAAGCCAGGTTTTATCCTAATCCAAATTAAAATACATAAACCACAGAGAAAGGGACTGGAAAAAGGTCTTTTTCTTACACACATATGAAGGAATAATGATTTGTGAATCTGAGCTATAAAAATAGTTTGGCATTAATGTATTCCACATGTTCTATAGATACCCATCCACAAAAAAATAGGGTTTTTTCCCATTTCTATCACCCTATGCCCCTAGGTAGCTCTCTGATTGACAGCTCTCTGATTCTTTAATTTTATTTTTTTTCTTTTTCAACCAGCTGATTTTAAGACTTGAAAAAATAAGAGAATGTTTTAATAAACTTAAACTCAATTAATTTTTGTTTTCTTTTAAAGAACCAAAATTTGTTGGCTCATGCATGATCCCTGACAATGAAGACCATGATGATAACAAAGTATATTTCTTCTTTACTGAAAAAGCATTAGAGGCCGAGACAAGCGCTCATGCCATATATACCAGAGTGGGACGCGTATGTGCGGTAAGATCTTTTTTCTGATTCCCCAGCTAAATGAAAAAAAAAAAAGCATGCTTCTTGCATGGGTCTTTCTCCCCCAGGCAAATATGGCATCTGTTAAGGTATGTGAGGATAAGTTATAGTTCTGAATGAAAATCCTACATCTAAACAGCCTCAAGAAATAAAAAATTCAAAAGCAATCTGAATTCTGGGCTTGAAGCCGAATTTCGCTGAGAGAGGAGGGCAAAGTTCAGAAATCTTGTTATTCAACTCCATTCCTTTGTTCTGATATGTGGTAACAGCAATGGCAGTTGCCCACAGGACTCTTTTACCATCCATATTCTCAATTCAGATCAAGGTTCCATCTCCCTTAATGCCGGTTGTAGGTCCAGGGCCTCTTGCAGCTCTCACAGCTGACATAAGTTGGTGTCTCCTCACATTCCTGGTGATGAGACCAGCCCAGACACCATTCCTCTCTGACGTTTCCTCTTTCTTTCCTAATCTGTCATCAAGGAGGACACTTAACTCAGCTGCATTCATGGTGGATAAATGGCTATTCTATCAGACATTTGGCTTTTGCAGCCAGCCGGACAGGACAAGAGGCAACAGGCATAGATTGAAACACATGCACTTCTATCTGAACATAGGAAAACATTTTTTTACTGTCAAGGTGGTTGAAGACTGACACAAATTGTACAGAGCCTCCATTCTTGGAAATATTCAAAACCTGACTAGACACGAGTCTGAGCAACTTGCTTAAAGCAGCTTGTTCTGAGCAGGGCGGTTGGCCTAGATGATCTCCAGAGATCTCTGCTAAATTCAAAAATTCTGTGATTCCATAAATTTTGAAAACCTCTTTCTCAGGCATAAATAGAAGGGATGCAATGTCAATCATATATAAAGTGTTTTATAAATACTAACTACTCTTTTCATTTCATCTATTATTCTTCTTAACAGCAACTAATGAAAATTCTGCAGATAGGAAACTAGAACAAACGATTGAACTGCCCCGCAAATTATTATTGCAGTCAGGCATAAAGTTTACCAGAAGGAGCAGAAAAGTCACTAGCAGAGACCTTGCTCACCTACTACTGTACACAATTACCTATTTCCTGCTCAGGTCAAATTTCTGGTGTATTGATCTCATCTCTTTTTGGATACCTGGCTCCACACATAGGAAGGAGATCTCAGGCAGTTACTGACGAGGAGCACACTTAACATAAGATCTCCCAGATTAAACTGTCCATAATTGGTCCTCTCTGAACAATTGATGGAGTTTGGGTGCATTCTTTTTCTATTAATTGAACTACAGTAAGGCTGATGTAAGGAGTTCTCCCATTCCCACTGGGACTACATCTGCTTGATTAAGGGAAGGAATGAGAAGTTTATTTCTTAGCATCTGATTTTGTTTCTGAAAAAATTGCATTCTTCCTTCCTAACTGTATGGGATACATTCCTAAATCTATTGGGCAACAAGTAAGATGTAAGGTAAAAGTCTTCTGTCACCTCAATGCATAGTATATGTCACATATACTCAGCAGCATACTACCTATAAAAATCTCTTAAGGGATATTCATGCATAACTTAAAACATCTGAAGTATGCAAAGTACCAAATTGCAGCCTAAGACATTAACGTTCACAAAGCCAGCTGGCTTTCTGAATTCAAGCCTGTATCAAGATCTGAAGTAGAATTATTTGGCATATGTTCTGGTAGATGTCTGAATAGACTATTTTAATAACTCCGTCTAGTCTGAAATCTCTCCATCTAAATGTCTTATATCTAGCCATGGGTTAAACCAAAATCCCACGGACCTTCCTCTTCCACTTGTTCAAAACTCCAAAAGCTTTATCTTCTGCATGGTAACTTCGCATCCATATGCTATAATTAAAATTTAATGTAATGAATACAAAAATTAGCTAGCTGGTGAATCAAAAACTGGTTTTTTTTCCAACTTTCACATTTTCATCTGAGCTGTAACAGGTTTTGCAACACATAGGCACCTACTCTGTATATTTCTACTTTTCTGAGGAAAACACATTTCTGTTTTTGTAAGATCTCCTTGTGAATCTTAGGAAATCAACTAATTTCAGTAGTTTAGAGGGAAGCTGTGAAAGGAATTTTACAAGCTTAATACAGAGCCTTCAATAGTCAGTTACACAGTCTAGCTGAATATAAGGCCATAGCTTTGAAGATGCTACCCAAAAGTTACAGAGTCCAATTACTAAGTAGTACTGAATGACCCCTTTTTTTTTTGACAGTAGACATTTGCTTCAGAGCTGCCCCAGCTGTGCCAGCTCTATAGATAGATTCAGGGCTTCAGTTTCCAAATATGTTGATCTAACACTGTACTGAGCTCCTAAAGCAAAGCTAAACTTTGTTAATGTATTCAATACATGCCATTAAAAATAAAGAGAACTAAAAAAGCTTTACAACAGCTGAATCTTTAAAACTATCCTTGAATGCAGTAGAGAATTAAAAAATTCTTATAAACCCACAGCTCTTAATGAGACCTGGACTTGATCAAAGCAATCCTACTTGAAAACCAACTCCAGACAAATAATACTGGTAATAGACATGTTGTTTGAAAATGTGTGCTTTTGTTATTAAAAGATACAATAAGCAGCTAATTCAGCAGAGATGTTTGTGGTTCTAGACTTACTCATTCAAGTTATCATCAGCATTTGTTTCTTTCTATGCAGAATGATATGGGAGGCCAGCGAATGCTTGTGAATAAATGGAGCACTTTCCTCAAAACCAGGCTAGTTTGCTCTGTACCTGGGAGAAACGGAATTGATACACATTTTGATGAATTAGGTAAACTTCCTAGGTTGCAACGGACTTAAAACCATTATACAAAACATATACCTTCATGATAACAAATATTACTGTGAAACAGCATACTTATATTCTTTAACAAGGAAAGGTTGTTAGTGTTTTGTTTCCAATGTATATGAAGTCCTCTACAAATATAGCTGACTATAATCAATTATGCCTTTATGTATTGCATGGTTTTTAAAAACTTCTTTTAACTTCTATATAAAATTCAACTGCATATATGAGTAAAATAGGATCACACTTTTAGCAAGCAATGAAGCATCTCAGGCTGAGAAAAGTAATTGTCTACTAATAACATTGCATTTCAATTTTACAGAGGATGTGTTTTTGCTGCAAACTCGTGATAATAAAAATCCAGTGATATTTGGCCTCTTCAGCACTACAAGGTAAACAACTAGAAGAAATAATAGCAGCAATAAAGGAATGTTTGAACAGCCTACTGAATTGATAGAAGCTGCATGATAAATATCCCTTGGCAAATAAAGAGTAAACAGTTTAATCCTTGTTCTACTCACAGTGGTATTCCTTGCTAATGTAAAAACTGCTCTGTGAGACTCAGAGGCCTGAAGTCTTATTCAGTGATCCAGTCTATCTGGATCATAAGTTAGTTAGATGTTTCTCTGCTTGAAAATTTTCTAGTGTCAAAGTATATGCACTTCTGCATGCTTATATGAGCCATCTATCAAAGCCACCTGTCTTCCTTTAAGAGCTCCACTGTAATTCAAGTTTAAGGAGATAATAGATTAAATTCCTCCTAGTTTCCTAGTGAAGCCTAAAACACCAGCCGTAATGTTGCCGGTGTCCTCCTTTTCCACTGCAGCTCAGTTCCAGTGTAAGCACACTGTACCTGTTTCTTGGAGCTCCAACTGTTAGCTTAGGTGTAGCTGGCAGAGAAGAGCAGCTGTGCTTTTGTCACTATTTCACTCTGCTGATTTTTTTCCTTTTTGGAAGAAAGCAAGGCAGATCTGTCCCTCTAGGGACACAGACACCTAGCATTTCCTACTGGTTCCCTATGCCAGTAGAAAGAGATGGACACCTAATTAAAACTACCTGGATCAACTTCTGGAGTCTTCAGAAACAATGACTCTGTAGAGAACACTGATACTTCTTAATAAGAAAAAAAAAAGAAAGAAAAAAAAAGCTTCTCTGGAACTAAGGGCATTAAATTTAAAAGTAAAAAATGACACTTTTATGTGGATTGATCTACATAGATTTATCTTGATGATCTAACTAATAACACCAACCAACATTATCAGTCAATATAAAAAGACTCTATTTCAGTCAGCTCTGGATGATTCCCATCTTTCTGAAGTAAGAGCAGGAAAAATCTTAGACAAAAAAAATGGTTAACTGTTTAAGTCACTAATCAAAGTCTTATGAGACCTGAGTTCAGTTTGCTGCACTTCTGTTGTGTTCAAAAAACAAGTAATTAAAAGTCTGTATTCACCATCTTCAAATTTTGGTATAACAACACAGAGCTTCCTCCAAGAAATGTGTTATAAATATAAATACATTAAAGACTGTATAAAGAACATTTGTCATGGTAGTAATAAGAAAAACATATAGGAAATAAAGTATTTTTTTCCCTGAATACAATTGAAATATGACTTATTTGGAATTACAAAATAATGCTATCATTATATATGCAGAATGTGACATATTGCTTTAATAATGTCTTTGAATTTTACTTCATAGCAATATATTTAGAGGATATGCTGTATGTGTTTACCATATGGCAAGTGTCCGAGCAGCTTTCAATGGACCCTATGCTCATAAAGAAGGACCTGAGTACCACTGGGCTCTATATGAAGGAAAAGTACCTTACCCTAGACCTGGCTCAGTAAGTACAATCTATTTTCCATTGCTTTACTGTGTAAATGAATACAGGAAGAAAAAACAGACTGCTGCTAATGTACAAATCATCTTGACTTCACACTCCACGACGTATTTATTTGTACATATAAATATACTCTAACACTTCTGAAAAAGTCTAGAATGGCTCAGCAATAAGTTTAATCAAGTACTAGAACCGTACATTTCCAAAGGAAAATAGTGGAATTAAGTACATAAAGTTTTTAAAAAACCTGTTGGGACTTAAATTTAACAACCTTGTGCTAAGGTACTAAGGTCCCAAAGTTAGGACACCAGGCAACAGGGACAGAAAGAGCCACCTCTAGAAGGTGGGTCAGGTGCTGTGTTCAGAAGTGGTAAGTGCATTATCTGGGAAGGAACCTCACTTCCTATGGAGCCTAGAATGGCTGTTCTTTTAAATTTGGCTGCTGACATATTTTGTATTTCTGAGCCTTGACAACTTTTCTCTTATTGCCAAAGAAATAAATGTAAAATCAAATTTATTTTAGTGTATCGAGTGAGCCATTTTCTAATAGAACCTTCTGGAGAATAAATTGTCCCTACTGACTTGACTTGTAAAAATCAAGCCAGGATGAAGTAGAAAAATGTGCCTTTATTTACATTAAAAATATAAAAAAGATACATGCAATATTTTCCAATGTAAATAAGATCATGACTGGAAAAAACAAGTTCACACAAGGCATTTCACTTTCCTTCTATTGTCTGCCGAAACCAGGGCATTTAACAAGTGTTAAAGGAAGAAAAAAAAAAAGAATTATCCACTATTTCAAGTTCAGGTGGTTCTGGTTCTTTTTTTTCCTGTCTTTTTCAAAAGGGATCAAAGTTTAATATTTCTATAATTTACTTCAGTGCACAGGTTAGAAATGAGATGTAGATTTTTTTAAAAAATGTAACTGATCAAAATAAACATGTTTGTAGATAAGGAGTAAATCCTCCATCATCTGAGGTCATAGAAGCAATGGTCATATCCTCACATTCATTGGTTTGCTTTTAGACATCACAGAATGATATTTTATAATCCTCAAATCAGGTTCCTGAGCTTACTAACATTCTTGTTCTGTACTCTTTACAGAGAATACAGAAATATTAAACCAATGTTGCAAAGAACTAAACTCAGAAAAATCACTCATGCTTTTCCTTAGTTTTCACACAAGCTTCTTCACAAACTTTTTTTTCTTCAAATGGATTGTAAGTGAAGAAAAGAAACAAGACATATTTTGAAAATGCAATTAGTCTATCAACTATTGTAGCATGCACCAAAGCTATCCTGGTGCTGTCATGTAGAGAGCTGTTCCCATCTGGCATTTAGATTTTTCATTTGGTAAACAGAAATTCTGGAGGAAATCACAAACGTTATTTAGACACAGGTAATAGATTTCTACAAGGATTTCCTAATTTCTGTGTTGATTTCTCAAAGGCGTCACAAGTAATCTTCATTCCAGACTCTTTTGCCATTTCACTCTCTTTTTAGGTGCTTCTGACGTTCCTATCCCTGTAGTATCTCAGCCCAGGGCTCTCACATCCCAGCTCTGGGGAGAGGGGAGCAGTCCCACATTGACAGTCTGGCAGTGTGGCTTCAAGGTGCTCTTTGCAATTGCAGAGGCCCGTCATCATCTCACAGATGGGGCACAACCACGGCCTCCCTCACCTTCCCCTTCCTGCTATAAGTCAGAGAGAGTACCACCACAGCAGGCAGAGCCAAGCTAACCCAGAGAAGCAATACATCCAGGATTTCTTCTTCTCACACCTTTTGGGAATACAGCTACGTACCCACCCGTGGCAATGTCCTCTGTTGCAAAGCTGCTTTTGTTTATGCTCACTGAAGGTGAGCCTTATCATGTCAGCATTGTGAAGCTTTTGACTCTGTGAGATACAAAGACATTTTTAATAGCTGTTTGGCTAAACCACCCCCCCAGTTTCCACATTTTGTCTCTATCTTCTTGCAGGCTAGGGGCTCGCTCTCTTGATCTTAACGGTGGAATAAACAGTTGCTGGAGCATTACTTTCAGTGTTGTTTTTCCTTTGCTAACTGAAAAAATATTCTCTTTTATACTAAAAGCAAGCATTTGCAGAAGTAAACATTGCTTACAATTCATTTATCACTGAATCGCAGGAATGAGAGGTGAGAAGGCCTATTAGCTTATCTAGTCCATGCAATACAACCTTTCTCCCTGTAGTATGATTTTGAATGCATGTCGTCTCTCATTTTAAATTAATGTTTTCCTTTGCCTTTCTTGGGGTTAGAGACTTGAGTCAAAATGCAGAAGTGGATGCTCACAAAAGAGATTATCTGAGATTTAACATTATGAATATGATTTGGCCATCTTGTCCAATTAGCTACCACTGTAGCAGTGCTGACATCAATACCAAATGGTTTTGTGCTTGTTTGATGTGGATCAAAGTCAATCATTGGTACTGAGTCAGGATAGGAAAACAGAAGAGTAAATATCAACTGTTGAGCAAAACAGTTGAATTCAAAGGAATTATTAGTTTCCGAGTTCACATTTTGTATAGCAAATCTAGAGTTTTTACAGTTTTACCAAATAATGAGACAGTGTCAGGTATGCATTACAGAATGGCTTTATATTTTACAAAGATGATACGGTTCTTCTTTAAGTGGTATTCATTTTTTTTTCCAGGCAGTAGAACAGCTCACATATGTTATTAGAACTAGTGTTAAACACAGGCAAGAATTCAGTATTAATGACTAGAGTCATTACATTGGTATTTCCTAGCACTGAAGATTAAATGGTGATTTCTTGGCAAGAAGGAGAGAACACTAAGCAAGTGCTTCAGCAAAGCTGACAATGATTTATAGAAAGACTGCCCTAAGTTCTACTCACTTTCGATGCTTCTCTCCCTTGGCTCTGAGTGGCCATGTTCGGGTCAGACTGGATTGTAACCTCCCCAAAATGCAAGGCATCAGAGCTGAAACAGATGTAAAAGAACACAAGTAATTTTTCCCAATATCATGGAATGAGTTAGTTGAGGAACAAGGTCTTTCCTGGGTGTTAATCGATTTAATCATGTTTGTCCCTATATGTTGTAGAGGCTGAAGTAGCTGATTCTGCCAGCTAACAGAGGATTAATTGATTCATTTTCAGCTGCTCATTTAGGGCAAAGTTTAGAGGTGTTCTCAATGCTTTTCCAGTAGCATGAAGAGAAAGCATGTTTCAGGCTGTAGCCCACAGTGTTAGGTTTCACACTCCAAAGAAAAGGTCAGCATATTGGTCACCTGAATCCCACTACCTTTCCCATTACAGGAGTGACAGTGACAAGAGGCCAAAAATAACCCACTGGTAGGCATCTCTGAGAGTCAGCATTCTTTGATCTTAGCTATTGAGTGGGTAAAGATGGAGTCTATAAGGAATGAGAGTAGAGGTTAAAGCTAAATAAACAGAAAACCACCGTTAAGAGTCATACTGGATCTGACAGACTCTGTAATCACTGTTTTCTGAAGTCTACTTGAAGCACTGCTTCTGCCATAAGCTCTGCTCCTGTTTTCCTGATTCTTTTAGTGCATTTAGACTGTGATGCTTCTGGGAATGACATCAGTTACCTCAAAAATGGTGTTGATATGTTTCAGAGACAGCTGCATCTACTGTTTCCTTTCTAGATGACTTGATTTTATTTCATTAAAAATGAAAAGCCTGGGAAGGATTATTTTTATTAAATCTCTCCAGGACTAGAACTTTGCAAAGGGATCCTAGCAATGCCTACTCTCTTGATATTCTGTGCAGAGCATAGAAAGCAGCGGCTTAGCCTGTCTTCATGCTCCAGCTCTGTCTCCTTATTGCAAACAGCTAGTGAAGTTCCATGACCAGGCTGATTAGACAATTACTTTAAAGTCAGCATTGAACAAATACTTTTCTGTAGCTAAGCCCAAAAAGTGGAAACAAACATTGTCCCACTTGACAAGTGCAGGAGTTTGTTATTGTCAATTGCAGTTGACTACAAGTTTAAAATTACTGTTTCCAGTAAACATAAAGAGTATTCTATTTCATTTTATTGATTGAAAAATCCAATTTAAATAGGGAAAGGCTGCTACTGTGGCTTTTCTTGAATACTTCTTAAAACCACACTCTCTTATGAATATTTGGAGAAAATAAAAGGTCACTGAGATATTTCTAGTTTGATCATAAATGGTTTCAATTAGAAGTCATGAAGCAAATTAGAAATGTAGAATCTATGTTCCATTAAGGAACACTATATCCTTCCCAAAGCACCCTAAAATTAACTTCTCTGTTTAACACATTAAATCATCCTTAATTGCACATCTGACCAAAGGAGTAAGCCTCTTTTAATCAATCATTGACATAAAGTCTCTTTGCTTTGCAAAACAGTATATTGATCAATGCAAGCATTGGTATTTCAAGCTAAACCATGATATATAATAGGGTGTTGTTTTTAATATAGGAACTAGAATCAAATGCAATACTGTTAGAATGCCTGAGATCGAGAATTACTGTTGCTGCTGGCATCATTTTTAACTGTGCTTAGTTTATGGTAATACATTTTGCAATCAAAAGCAGTAAGACTAGACATTGATTTCAAGCATTAGTGTTCTGCTGACTTCACATGGCTTTGTCTCTACTGAGATAGGAAACTCCTTTCTCCTAACACAGTCAATGGAAATTCTGATTTCTCTTCAGGAGGAATTTGGGAAAGATGTAAGCACTATGGGTTTTGTCATTTATTTATTCTGCTGTTAGTATGCCAGAGAGGAAGAAGCTCACCCTTTCTGATCATGACTATGCCAAGGCTCTGTTCAGCATTCCCTTTCATGATTAATAACCCACACATGCATAAAGCATAGAATTCACTGCCCCAATTCTTACTGTGGACTTCCGTGCCTGTTTTTATGCCAGGTTTTCTGTAGACTTGTCATTATCTCTGAAAACAAGTCCTGTTTCTGACAATTTATTTGGCAAGCCTTCAAGGTATTTTATGTTTTTGCAGTGTGCCAGCAAGGTGAATGGCGGCCTGTACACTACCACCAAAGACTATCCTGATGAAGCTGTCCATTTTGCCAGGAGTCATCCACTGATGTATCAGCCCATCAAACCTGTTCATAAAAGACCAATTCTAGTTAAAACGGATGGAAAGTACAATCTTAAACAAATAGCAGTGGATAGAGTGGAAGCCGAAGATGGACAATATGATGTCTTGTTCATTGGCACAGGTAAAATAAAGCAAGCAAGGGAGAAAATTGATTTAATAGGGTGTTGTTTTTAAAACAATCAATTTGTGCACAGTCCAAAAATAAGAAATCAGTACAACATTCCTTTCTAACAATCATTCTTTGCGTGACTGTGCCAGTCTTAACCTTACAGAGGAGGGGAGTCATTCTAGACATGTGCTTCACTGTACTGATAACATCATACAGAAAAATAATGGAAGGGAAACATTTAAAGAATAGGAAGAAAAACTTAAGTATCAGATTCCATTTCTTTTTTTATTATTATTTCCAAACAAGAACCTTAAATTAAAATCCTGGACAACTGGCCTTATTTTTAAAATTTCAGAACACAATCACATATCTGAGCATACTTCTGAGCTGTGACCTAGAGACCTGAGAGAAACAACAGTGATATGATTTTCAAAAATATCAGTTCAAGTTATTGGCTTTATTCCACAGTTTATTTTCCCCAATTCTGGAGACCACAAATCTAGCTAATACTGTTAAAAAGAAACTTCCATCTTCCAGATTTGGGTTACAACTCAGCTCAAGGAAGGAAGGAGGAAATGCCCGAGTTTCTTAAAAAGAAACTGTTAGAAGTTTTCTGCCAAGGTTTATTGTCTGTCTTCTGTGCCATTTTCAAAAGACACAGAGAGCTTGTTTAAAGTAGATTTTTAAACATTTACCAAACAAATATGGTTAGGGTAAAATATATCATAGACCTGCCCTAACTCTAAGCAACCATAGGAAAAAACACATTCTAATGGTATCTGGAAAATCAAAAAACTTTAGAAAATAAGTGGAAAGCCTGGAACTAGAAAATACTTTAGTCTCATCTAATTTGTCTGGAAAAAATCCAAAGATTCACAAAATTCACATTTTATCAATTTAACAACAGGAGTGGTATCACAAATCATTTTGACCATTTTGTTTAGGAAAGCAGTCACAGTGAATTATTTTTTTACTAATGAAATTCCTCTGATAAGCACATTTCAGTGTTGAGAACACTCAAAAGAAGCATGTTTGTAGAATAGCAAAGGCATATTTATATTAGTTCTGTTTTCTAAGGTTTGAAACAGCCTCAGTATGGTCTCTGTACTGGACTTAGCATGGTCAATAAAACATTGTGTCATGTGTCACTTATTTCTTTATATTAGATTTTATAGTAGTGCCTAGAATTTTCATATATTCCACTTGCATTTGTGACTGATATACTGTATCAAATACTCTTGTACACGTCTTCTGTTCAGTAAATTTGAATCCAAGGTGTATGCCTTAGAGCTGTGCTGGACTGGCACCCAACAGCTGCTTAGTCTTCTTGAGATGTCTAATCCCAGGTGCCATGAAATTCCAGTATAGGAATTTGGGCTTTAGAAACTCCAAAACAAACCCTGCAATCTCTGATAGGCAAAGCTCCCATCAAAAAACTCACTGCTTTCCTTGGCTATATAATGTTAGAAAGGGTTAATCTTTTTTTATCTGAGCACAACACCTGCTGTGTAACATAAGTAAACTGGGCCTTACAGTCAAGCAGAAGCTTCCTCTGGGTAGCAGTGCAGGTTAGAAAGGTTCATCAAAGGAAAGTCTGAATGCCAGCACTAACCTTCACATATCTGTCAGTGAGATTCGAAGAGGGACTTGTGAAAATCAGAGCTCAGACTGCAATTTCTTTTTACTGTTCTGTCACAAAATGGATGCTTTTGATTGCATATTCTCTTTGAGAAGCTGCGTATGACCCCAGTTTAATGGTTCCTCTTTATGTTTGCCCCTTTGATCTTTTCTGAACATTTTTCCTAGTGCTTGTCAGCTTAATATTTCGCCTGTAAATCAAAGGTGACTGAAGGTAACTGAAGAAAGGAAGTCATATTTGCCACTGTTG
Organism: Mesitornis unicolor; assembly: GCF_000695765.1. Lineage (NCBI taxonomy): Eukaryota > Metazoa > Chordata > Aves > Mesitornithiformes > Mesitornithidae > Mesitornis > Mesitornis unicolor. The sequence continues at coordinate 4,171 of NW_010189072.1, read as the reverse complement.
ATGATAGATTTTCGGATTAAGGAAAGCAAGACTACTCTAATAATAGCCAGCAAGACAAAGCTGAAGTCATGGAAGATCAGATGCTGTTCATGTGTTTTCTTTTCCTGCAAGACTTATAGTGACAGAGAGCCTGACAGACACAAGCTCCAATGTGCCTTAGACTTTTTGAATGTGCAGGGGTTCTTTAGGTTCATCTTCCTTTGATTAATACCTTCAGCTCAACAACAGCTCAGTGTTTCCCTGGAAGAGGATGAGAACTGGGGACAATGAAACTCTGTAGGTCTTTGTACTCTTACCTGGAGGAACAGAGCTGCTGCCAGCAATTAAGGATAGTTAGTAGTTTCCTAACTAGTGTAAACACTCATATCTTATAATTAAAGCCTCTTCACACTCCCTTGCTTTAATGGATTTAGCACCTGCCTACTCTCATTTTTTTAATCTGAAATATGGCAACCCTCTTTCATCCTTTTGCAGCTCACCAAGGGATTACGACCTAGAGTCCGAAAAATACAAAACTATTAATCTTATAGCTCAGAGGTGTTTCAGCTGATTCATATTTGCCAGGGAAAAATTGACATGTGTTTTATTTCTAAGAGTAAGAATCCTCACCAGTAAGAGCAATATGCAACTACCTGTACTTATTTATAAATTTCTGTTCATAATAATAATTTTGAAGAAGTAATTTAAAGTATTTGAAGGCTACAGAAATGTTTCCACCAGTTATAACTTTTTTTGTTTGTTTTGTTATTTTAAATTGATTCCCAGATAATGGAATTGTGTTGAAAGTCATTACAATTTACAATCAAGAGACAGAATCAATGGAAGAAGTGATTCTTGAAGAGCTGCAAGTATTTAAGGTGAACTGTGTTTTATAGGAAGCATATATACAACTGTCTTGAATTATCTGTAGAATTAAAATGTCAAAAAAATCTAAAGACAGACAAATATATAATAGTTATGAGCAAGAAATTTTCTAACTATCAAGCTATTTTATGACAGGAAATCTTCATTTTCAATTGAAGTTTTTCTGAGGTGGAGTTATAGTCCAAGTACTGAAACATATGGCAACAAACCAGGACTGCTGTCTTTCTGTTTACATGCTTGGGGGCTGTAGTGTGACTTATCAATTAGAAACTTACTGCATTTTATTTTATTTTATTTTTCCTTATATCCAATTAAGTATTTAAAGGGTATAGAGAGAATGTGCCTACTAAATCTTGGAAGAGAAGTATGTGCCTACTTAATCTTGGAAGCTTAAATGAGGTCCAGATAATAAAAAGCTTAATCCTAAGAAAGAGCAAATCAGTTAATCTGTCTTTACAGTGGAAAAACCTGAGTTCTAGCGAGGCAAAACTCCATCTGTTTAAGAATAAGCCATGACTAAAGCTCAGTATTTGCTGTGTGGCAAACCCAATATAATTAAATTATCTTAGTATTTACCTCATGTCATGTCAGCCATATGAAGTAGGAGGGTAACATACTTGCAACCATAGGGAAAAATCTAACATCCAAACTTAGAAATTTAAATCTGGTACCCGCATTTAGCATTGCTTGGGGCAGAAATCACAGAAATTGCCCCTCCTGGTAAAGCTGGTTTTGAATAGACCTTTTAGGGTCTATGTCTTGCCATTGCTCCAGGAAATCTGAGCAGAGGGCAGAGAGGAAAATGGTAAGAGAAGGATTTCCTGCTATTGTCTTATCTTCAATGAATGTTTTGTTATAAAGAACACTCCACTTATCGCTTTCAAGGACAAAAGAGATTCAGTGGTGGCAAGAGCTAATGTCATGTTTGACAGGGAAATTGTAGTGTTCCTGTGGTACTGATAATCTTGAACTAAGTATTGGCTGGTTGTTTTTAAATGAACTCTTTTAAAGCAATGCTTCTGAAACCCACAATATCCTCACATCTTTCTGTAGCATCAGAACTTTGAGGAAGTAAAAATTTCTAGCAAAGCTGAATATAATAAGCAAACACCAACATTATTTTACCTAATGTATTGTCATAGCAAAAAGGTATTCTTTTTTCTAAGCAAGGAAATATTTTGTATTTTCTAGGTGCCAGTTCCTATTATTTCTATGGAAATCTCCTCAAAAAGAGTAAGTATTTTGAAAGTTTGAAATATGAAGATTTAATCTCTAAAGTAATGAAGCTATAGACTGTATAGAGATCAATAGATACATACATAGGTGGATGTACATCATCTATAATGAGATCTGGTTTGATACCTGTAATCCTTTCATAATATAAACTTATGGTTATATGTTCTGTTCCTTTCAGAAGCATTTAAGTTGTTCAATTCTAATGTTAAATCTCCTTAGTTCACACTATCACTCATATCAAAGCAAGTAAAACCCAATCTGTTTCATGAGTTTGTGGCATAGTAATCACAGTAGGGATTAGTTTAGTGGACATGGCAACTCACAGAAAAGCTCCTTGCTGATAAGTGCAGACAGACTTCAGCCCCATTAGGGATATCAGTGCAGAAAGCCTTGCTGGGTCTCCTACATATTCAGTGGCCCATGAAAGGCAGAGCTGTTTGGATCTGACTCCCTTTTGAGTTTCTACTAATATAAACACCCAATTTATTATTCTTGTAGGTAGATTCTCATCTGTACCATATTGTAGATATCTGTACCATATCACCATATCATCTCGGGCATGATGGAGTCATAAACATCCTAGGAGAATTATATCTTAATAGATCTTAAGCATCCCACACAATATAAGTGCACATAAACGTAATGAAGCATAAGAAATAAAGAATGAAAATTGCATTGATAGGTGTGAGTGTGCCCCAAAGGATCATTTTAACCTTACTGTCCAGTCAACTTGCATTCTTTCTGTAGGTAATCTAGAAAGACAAAATCTGATGGTGATTTAGAGAAGGAGCTTAGGTGTAAGTATTTGGAATTATTTCTTCGATCAAGCAATTTTTTTTCCATGGACTGTGAAAACAGCTCTGGATTGTCTACCACTGCATTTAAGTGATTATTTGGAGAAAGACTTTGGTGTCATTTCAGATATTTGCCTTACCTTGAGCTCCCAGTGAAATGTCATCATAAAAGAGTTGTGTTGGAAGGCTAAAAAGGAGATACTGTATAAAAAGAGTAGTAGTTTTCCTCCATTGCATCCAGCTCCCAAGAGGGCTTCTAACTCTACTAATTGAAGTATTATCTGGAAAATCTGGAGATAATTGTAAAAAAGCCACCAAAGCAATCCAGTAGTTGAACAGTAAGCCTTTGTGTGAGAAGTAAAAGTAGCTTAGCTTTTTCAAGGTATCAGACAAAAGACTGAGACAGAACAGGATTGACAGATACAAAATTTTACCCAACAAAATTACTTCCTAGTGCATGGAATTCTAGTGCATAGGGATTCTTGAACTCTGATGGCAAAGCAACATCAAGATTAAATAACAAAGTTCAACTTGTTGAATGTAGCTAAACTTGATCTTGAAATATGATGAAGTTTTTTGATAATGGGGACAATTAACTGATGAAATACATGTTAGGGTCAGGGTTGGCATCAAGTCATTTTATTTTTAAAATGAGATCCGTAAGCAGAAGTATATCTTTGCTGAGTTTATGTGAAAAAAATTTAAGTAGCTTCTCTGCTCAGGGATTCTGGCTGGTCTCTTTTGACCTTGAAGTTTGTGAGCCTGTGGATACCCCTTTGCTAGTTTTGCCTCAATATCCTTACAGCACTAACCAGTCTTCACTTGTCGTGGTTTAGGCCCAGTGCATAACTGAGCACAATAATGCCCCAAAAAGGGCTAGTCAAAATAAGGACTGGGAGGGCATCTCACCACTTAAACAGGTCACAGGCAAAAGACAGACTCATCATAAGGAATAAAAACAAAACAATTTCAATTTGTTACCAATATCAGAGTGGAACAATGGGAGATACAACCACCTTCCCCCCACCCCTCCCTTCTTCCTGGGCTCAGCTTTTGTTCCTGGTTTCTTCACCTTCCCCCTCCCCCTTTGCCTTGAGGCACAGGGGGATGGGAGTTTGCAGTCAGTTTTGCCATGTGCTTCTCAGGAGTAGGAAAATAAAACTCAGCCCAATGTCTCTCTCTGCTTACACGTGGCCCCCTTTCCATAGGGGAAAAAGTCCTCAGAAGTCCAATCCGGATCCCACGATCACAGTTCCCTCACGCATGAACTGCTCCAG
>NW_010189071.1:24949-28909 GCF_000695765.1 Mesitornis unicolor | reverse complement strand
CCCGCCAACTCGATTTCCGACACACAGGGACAGGACCCAATAGAGCCTCTCTCCTTAAGCCACCTTTCACAACCTCTCATGGCTTTTCAGACTTAATTTTCTATAGATTGCTTGCCCGTTCGAGAGGAGAAACTCGAATGCTCTCAGCTTGCAGAGCCAGTGCCTGCAAAAAGATGTCAGGATCGTTCACCACAGCCTCTGGATGCAAGCGTAACTGCTAGTGGCTGCTTTTAGCACGTCAATGTGAATTACTTGACTGGCGAAACTAAGCAGCAATTAAACACCTCACCACTAAGCGGAAATGAGAAATTTACTGTTTGGTCTTCAGATAAGCTAGAGCCTCCTGTGAGCTACTGTTAATCAAACCCCGGGGAGGACCAGTTAGAGACAGAAGAGTCTCAGTCTGTGGCCAAAAGGGGAAATATTTCCAGTGAAACAGAAATCAATTTTTATCATTCTCCCCTTGTGGTTTTCCTTGAGTGCTGATAGCAAAGGCCATGAGAAGGGAAAGTTGTTGAGGTTTAACTGAGATTATACCTGGAAGCAACTGTGTTGTACTGTTCAGTTTTAGTTAAAGACACAAGGGATGGGTAAGCAGGCCAGGGAAAACCCTCTCCATTTCAGCAGTCATCTTAATATCAGACAAAGAAACAAGTGAAACTGCTTGTGCACACAGAGGAGGCAACAAGAGAAGAACAGCTCTCCACAGAAGTATCAAAAATTCAAAAAGCAGCACGCTTCAGTTCAAACAGACCTCAAATTTATTCTTAAACACTACTGAGGACTAATGTTACAGGATTCCTCTCCCAAGCCACGAAAGACGCCCACATTGAAAGTTTGGTTGGGTGACACAGCACGCAGCAAATGTCTGCTCTGCATTAATATAACCCCAATTATTTTCAGGGGTGTCTGTAACCAAGTTCATGAAATCAAGAATTACTAGGGAAATATGTTTCTGTGATTTTCTGTTGGTCCTCATCCATCTGCCTATCAACATCTAAAATCTCAGTGAAGACACTAATGTGTTCCAGTCACTGCCAACAACCACCTGGTATTACCTCACTTTTTCCTTGCTCCTTTCTGAGTTCTTTCTCTCACTGCTTTGATCCAAATCCTACTCATCTCACCACATTTCCAGTCAGACTACAGACCAGGAAAAGGGACACCCAGGGGAAAACTGGTGTTGACTTTTGCACCATTGCATGTCTCATCTCATAGTGACATAGATCTCCCTTGCTGACCTTGGACTTGAACCGGCTGTTATCAGAAGTGTGGTCTTCCAATGTGTTTCCTCTCCAAAGACCATTCGAGTGGTTTTTTTGACAGACTTCTCCATGGACTACTATGGACATGGATAACATAACTACTTTTCCATGGATAAACTGTTCATCTCCTTCAATCCATTCCCAAAAGAACAAACTTTATTACCCGCTGTGGTCCAGTGCTGCCTGATCATGGGTCTTTTTCCTTCCACGATGATCCCATCAATCTTTCTCCTCTTGGGCAGGGTCACTGGGAGCACATATTGTCCAGGCTAGGAGGGGTTAATATAAACTTAACTACTGTGCTGCACTCTTCTCCTAGGTGGTCCACATCTGGCCAGTCCACCAGTACCTACCTGACACCTGGTTAGACAGCAGTTGCTGGGATCACACAGCTATAACAGAGTAATAAGCGAAGTCTTAAGTGTCAAGAATTTAATTTGTGATGTTTCTCCATCAGCCACTCACACACAATTGATATAAACCTTATGTCATTTCAAAGGCTATTCATCAGACAATAAAATTAATTATTCAATAAGTATTCCTCACAGTCACTTGCTATGAATTTAAAGCATTGGAAAGTATCCTGTTTTAACAGCAGTAAGTGTTTTTCTCCCAGTCTTGCTTGGCAATATATGCCCCACTTTTTAGGTAACCAGCAATGAGAACAGACTGAAGTCTGAGTTTCATTTTGCCACCCTGCTTCTTTGTGGGATCTAGAGATCTTGATTTTGCAGGTGTTGAATCAACTGGGTAACCTGATGAAAATGAGGTGAGTTTTGTTTTTTTTTCTTTTTTCCTTCACATCAGATCACAGAGCAGCAGGGGAAATGTCATATGACTGGACGTGTCAGAAAGCAGCAGCTCATGGTTTGCTCAGATTAGCTGTCACTTGAAGCCACACTTCCTTTGGCTCCTAAGCCTGTCATAGGTGGGAGCAAAGCACTTGGGCTTCCCACCTGTTACATGCAATCGTGCAAGTACAACCTGTTTGTTGTTCAAACAGAACTACAGGGAATCCAACTGCCAGCTCTCCACAAACAAATGGAGAAATATTCTTTTTCTCCCCATTCTTTGCACAATTTAACAATTAAACTGGAAGTTTTTAAGGTCAGCTACAGCTCTTAAATTGTATCTGTGCAGTGATTGGCATCTCATTTACTCATATCACTATCAAACAACACCTGGAGCCAGCTGAAAAAGCTAACACTCCTACTCAAAACCGGAGTTGCACTGAAGAAATGGGCCATGACAGCTAATGCATTTCTGGGTGGTTTTGAACCAATTCTGCATGGAATTGTAAATTCTAAGTCTGACAGTCAAAAAATATGATAGATTGTTCTGCATTTATTAAGGAATTTACATTCCTTCGTGTTTTTAGCCAAGTGACTTCACTGTGACGAGCAAGTAAGCAATTTAAAGAAAATTGCTCAAGCATCCAAATCCTTCACTAAGTAGGTTCTTAATTTTCATGCACATTAACACCAGTTCCTTGATTTCACAGAAGCTGTGCAGAATCAGGAAATAAGAGTTACCACAGCCTACCTCCAACATCTACAACTTAAATGCTACCATGTGAGATAGTAACAGTCTCCGTATTGCCAGTATCTACTTCTCTCTACTTTGGAGGCTTGGTGCATCTGAACTACTTAGGTAGCTGGTTTAGGATAATAAAGGGATTTAATAATAATTATTAGGGATTCATGCCCTACAAGTCCCTATTTTTCTCCCCTCTAACTGAATAGGAAGCCAAGGGTGACAAGACCAGATGTCTCCATCTCTCTCTGGACCAAAGAATTCTGTTCCACATATTCAACTACAACAACTTGAATTTCAAATTTCACACACTAAATATCCTCAGCCCAGTGTCTGCAAACAATAAGTAGTTATAAATTATACCATGTAGCCCAAAAAGCCAGCCAGCCATGAAGCAAAGGCAACCCTCCCTCTACAAATAACAGGGCTGACCTTTTCCACAGCAAGATATAATGCACCATCAATGTTCAGCACCTTAAAGTAATTTCTGAGTTTCGATAACAGAGTACCCAGACCTAGGGCCCAATCTCCAGAAACACTCAAAATCCTGAATTCCTCATCACCAAGCACACAGACTTCACAGGATCAGCAACAGCAATGATTTTTTTAAATTATGTGATTGGCCCATCGTGTTTTTTCCTCCACTGAAGGCACCGAGTACTTGTTGCTCTATAGCAACCTGGAATATCCATGTCCAAATCACAGCTGAATCCCTGACTTCATTCACTCAGGTCATTTGTACCTTTGCAGTGAAAAATCAGTTTGAGGGCCAAAAGCATCAACATCTATGAAAACCAGATTCTGCATCTAAATGTGTTTTCCTTGGTCAGAAAAGAGGTTTGTGTCCCACAAGCACTGCTTCTGCCTTCCTGATCTCACTTGACTCTGTATCTAGCTCTCCACTGCTTGGCCTACACACACCATCATTACATGTTCTGTGTGGGAAAATCCACACCTTTTGCACATACTGCTGGCAATTCACTCGTGTGTTAAAAAAAAAAAGGCTTTGGTGACTTTTGGCTAAAAATACTATTTTTCATTCTGCATTCTGGTAGCAGACTATTTGGTGACCCAGCCTGGAACAGCACCACCAGCTAATCCAGAAACAGCTCTGCATATGCTTGATTGCAACCCACTGACATTATACCAATATTTCTCCAGC
>NW_010189071.1:20000-24918 GCF_000695765.1 Mesitornis unicolor | reverse complement strand
GCATTCCTGGACTGCAGGACTATGGTTTTGTCAGGTATATTTGAGAGGAAGCCACAAACACAACACTGCTGTGTTCCCAAAACCCTTGAGCCAAAACTTCCATCAGTGCCAAACCCCTAGGTTGCAGCTGAAATCAGTGAAGGCTTTCTCTTTCTCCTCATATTGCATCAGCTCATGTGATATCTATGAATTTTCTTTTAACCATAGTTTCCATCCCCTGTTTAGCATCTTCCCTGCAAAACCCAACCCAACCAAAATGAAATACAACTATACAGCATCCAGGTCAGCCTACTCACCCTGCATGGCATCTGGATAGGCATCCTCTGGGAACAACACTCTGGAGCTGGTGGGATTTCCCACCCCCACCTCTGTGCCTGGATATTTAGAGAATATGGGAGAATTACAGCAGATTCACACAGCTAGATACATTTTTTAATATATCCTAGGGTTGGAGGATGCCTCTCCTCCTCCCTCTGAGTGAGGCAGACAGCCTGGAAAGAAGGGGAATGGAAAACTCAACTCCTGATTTAAAATCATTTCAGGCCGAGGCTTTGCCAGAGGAATCACAGCTGTGACATGCCCACCACTCTAACCATGGTGAATGAATCTGGCCACGAATCGTTAAGCTCCCCAAGCATCCAGCGCTCTCAGCCTGTTACTAATCACTCAGAAATCTGGTTCTCCGGACTATCTGTTGTAAGAAATTGCTCCAATTCAAAAAGATGATCTGGAAGTTTAATATTAATCAAAACAGGGCACGTACCAGCAGAGATGCAGCTTAAATGTAAGCGCGAGATAAAGGAAAATAATTGGGTTCACCAAATTCCACACTGACATGAGAAAAATGCCTCGCTGGTGTGGAGGCACAGCAGAGGCAGGAACAAGCCGCCTCTTCCCGGCTGCGGTGGGGCTGGAGCATGTGCAGAAGTGGAGTTTGCTGTATTTTTTTCTGTCCAAGAGCATTGCTGGTCCGACTAAGGCACAAGTGAGCCGGAGCCAGCAGCTGCAAAACTCCAGGGCATCATACCCGAATGCACATGATTTGTCAGTCTGAGTTGTCACCTAGGCTGCTGTGAGAAATGGGAATTTGGGAGGCATAATTCATCTCATTCTAAGGCAACTGTCCAGAGCAGGTTAAGCAAAACACCTTTAGAGTTAGGATATAGGATTGACACCTAGCCATGGGGCTGGAGGCAAGAGAGGGGTGGTAGCAGAGCCCCATTGGGGCTGAGATGAGTAGGGAAGCAGCATTCTTAATTTGCAGTCTGACAATATCTGAGCAGCTCCATTCTTTGGAAGCCCAATGCCCATTTCCAGCCAAACCTGCTCAGCCCATCTCTAGTTAATTAAGTTCTACTTTAAAAACAGTAGCTGGGTTCTGCAATTGTCCTCCAGTGTCAAAAAAATGATACATGTGTTAATATCCTGCACGTTTTAGGCTCCAAGAAGCAAACTGACCCTGTGGAACAGTCATTAGTTGTTTTTTAATTAACTGTTCCACATTTCCCCCCCAGATCTTGCAACAGCTTACAGAAATGGGGAAGCAAAGCTGCTCAGCAATAAATGGCAGTAGTTGTGCTCATACGCCAGAACAACTTTTGTTCTCATGGATGTTTGTCACGAGGCTGTCTTCCTTTTACTGGTACCAAATCTACATCAAATGGAGTTTTTAAAACAATGTAATGAGAGTACTCACCATTAAACTCCCATCTTCATTAGTATCTCATTTAACTGCTGAATTTATATCCCCAAGCATCTTTAATTTATTGATTGTTTCTAGGAGGGTTTTTCTCCTGCCTTATTTTTCTTTCCATTTAGCATCAATTAGTGGAATCTGAGCAATGATTTGTATTCAGGTTTTGACATAGCGGGTACAGATGTTTAAATGATTTTGCTAAGCTGCCACCTGTGATCTCAGAGGCAAAATATCAAAGCCAAAGTCTTCTCTGAGACACAAGCACCCTTCTTTAAGGACACATGAGCGCACCGAGAGCAAAACTCAAACCCTGTTCCCCCTCTCCTGCCCTAGGCATCAGGTGAGGCCGATCAGGCAGTGGCAATCCATGGGCAGCCACAGGAGGCCAGGCCTTGCCTCCCAAATGCTACTCTAAGCATCACACGCTACCCACACACTAACATTATAGCAGCCTCTTCCCATGACACAGTTCAAGGCATTCGTTATGGTATGGCATGTGCTATTGCATGCATCTGGGAGGAAGACCTCAGAAAACCACTGTAAATCCCTGCTGCACACCATTTAACATCCAATACACAAAATATGGGAAGGAAAAGACCCACAGAGAAAGGAAATGAGTACCCAGACCCCCACCAGTTCCAGGTACTGAAGTCAGGACACTTGCAGCATGCATCCCCTTCACTAACTCTCCTTGCTGCTTCATGTGGATCTGACTGTGTCCCCTTAGGAAGGCAGGAGGTCTGCTGTCAGTTTCACAGCAAGCAGGATCAGGCCATGGGTAGAGCTCTAAAGAGTTCAACAAAAACCTCAGCAAATGCTGTAACAATCAAGACCTCATTTGGTCACTGTCCCAGGAAATGGTTCAAAGTGGGCAACCATAAAACATTACACTACGTTCGCTTTTCTCCAGGAACTAAATAGCAAAGAAAATAAATCCCTGCAAGAGCAGAAGGAGGCAACATTTTAGAAGCAAGACATAAAGAACCTAGGAAGATATTAAGATTAATTAATAACTTTAAATGACTGAACTATTTCCTCACAACCTGGGGGCTACCAGCTCCTCAGCTAACTCACTGTTGCTGTCCCAGCAGCACTTTGTATGGGTCAAATCTTGCTGAAGGGCCTTACCACAGAGCAGAACTTACAGTGCCTCTGCTTGTACACTCTTCTTTTTCTCCTGGGGTAAGGGGAACAGAAGCATAGACAACAAAAGAAATCCCACCATAACATGAAGCACTGGAATATATACAGCTTGAACCTACTTTTCACTGAGTCCACATCCTCTTCTGCATGACACCAAGCTCTCTCATTTCCCTCTCAGAGGTGGGGGAGAAATGAGACACCCCCCAACCTTTCAAACTTCCCTCATTAGACCCAGCAGGTGTTTCTAGTTTCTTCTTGACCACTGGCTCAGAGCTGCTGGGAACCGAGCAAATAACTCTAGCAACACCCTTAATTACAGCCTCCTGGCAATGTCTCCTGCTAGTGCTGTCAGAGGGGAGCTGCCCTGGATGCAGGAAGCATCACTCAGGGTAAATGTGCTGCCTATTTAGAACGAGAGGCTGCTCTGAGTCACAATATAAGTGGGGAAAAAAATCAATTCAGAAATGGAGACCATTCACAGGTATCTCTTGGAAGGTCTAATAATAGGATAGTACTTGGACCTGCTCTTATCTGAATCAATTCTTAACCCCTGCCCTGGCAGAGGAGGCTCCAGTCTGACATATTACCTCAGGATGTCACTCTCAGCATGTTCTCACTCTGGCAGAAAACAGCTTTCCTGCTCAGCACCCACAACCAAACCTGAATTTCTTGTGCTTTTGCCACAGCCAACCTCCACAGAGCTGTGTAGGGACAGAGGCAGGCTGTCAACAGCGAAACGCAGAGTACCAATCTAAATGTAGATGTGAGCAGCTACACAGCCATGGCCATATCACATCATGGAGAAATACACACCCCCAGGGGCAATACAATTTCCATGTTCCCTCTTCCCTCCTTTCCTCAGTCCCCTCTCAGCTAAATCAGTAACTAAGGGGCAGCTGATCATGCACTGGAGTCATCAGTGGCATAAACCAGAATAAGCTGCGTTACTTTGGTATGGTTTTGGCCCCAGGCAACTGCAGCCCTGCCAGGGATTGCACTGCCTGGTGGCTCAGAAACACAAGACAGTCTTTCTCAAACAACTCACATGTACTGTGTTGCTCAGAAAAGGCCCATGAAGCTGAGAATTGGTTCAAGGAGATTCCCACCACAGATGCTGCCCCATGTATTGCATCCCTTCTTCTGCTGGAAGAGACTGCATGCAAATCATGTTGTAAATTTATTATGGGCTGAAGTAGCACCCAACCAAATGAACGAGGGAGTTTCTGGTACATAGCTATGAAACCTTGACTCCAGAGGAGCAGCAAAAGAAAGCATAAAACCACTCAGATGCCTGATGATAACCTTACAGAGCAACCCTGCAAAGCTCAACTTGTTAACGATACGCACAAAGAATCATTTCAGGTCAGATATGACCCCTGGGAAAGGAACATGTCAAAGTGCTGCAGCAGCCTGAAACATTCCCATTTCCAGCTCACAAATCCCAAGGAACTATCAGAAATAAAGAAATGCTCAGTGGGCCCTAAGGCATCAAACCAAACCCCCACTCCCTAGGAGGAGCAGTACAGTTTATGCTTGAAGTGAGAATGGCTAGTTGGAGAAGGAAAAAATACCAGGAAGTGTTTTGATGAGTTTCTATGAACTTGAAAAATCCTATCATTGGCTATAAAGTCACTGAGGAGATTGTGAATGGTGATTGTGCAGCTCTACAAGGTAATTTATCTCCCTGACCAGTACTTCGTAAACTGTCTACTGAACTGCCCTCTGTTAAAACTAAAGATATACAGACACTTGTAAACCTTATCGAGGGGGAAACAACTCAGATAATTTTACACATTTAAATGAAAACCGGATTCTGAGCTTTTCCAGGGAATGAAAACATCAGCTCTGCTACCGGAGTCTGGTCACCCATGGAAGAGGGGCCAGGAACAGCAAGCCGAAAAGTTACATGAAAAATTATGTATGCGACTGCTCCTGCTACCCCCAATTGTAGCAGGGAGCTGCTGACTATACTGCAAATTTTCTCAAAAACTTCACCAATGTATTTACTAAAAAAAAATGCTAATTATTTTTTCTTCTGCAACATTTCTCCAAGCATTTGATTTCATAGGCACCTGTATC
>NW_010189071.1:0-15000 GCF_000695765.1 Mesitornis unicolor | reverse complement strand
AAATTGCACCCTCAAAACCCTTAAGTCACTGCGAATGCGGTTGACTCTTCAACTATCATGTCACAGCACAGCACGGTGTGAATAGTCATTGAAGTTGTCACACATTTCATGTCAATCTGCCTGTCTCCTCAGTGTATTGGTCATGTCCAAATACTGTCCCAGTCAGCTCATGGGACACTGAAAATCTTGTGACCCACAGAAGAGGATATTTTTTTGGAAATACTACACTTAAAAACTATGTACACTAGATTGCATGTGGAGCATGGTTTTTTTTCTCCTCTGGAGAATGAACAAATACATGGATATAATCCTCTTTGCAGCAATATCTGAGTGCCATTAAGGGCTTGTACCTTTATGCCACTCCTCTGGCCAGGGGAACCAGATGCCACCCCACAGATGGGCAGCTGAGTTGCAGGCCACATGGAGTGACTTATCCACAGATTATAGAATAACAGAATAGTTTGCGTTGGAAGGGACCTTTAAAAGTCATCTCGTCCAACACCCCTGCAATGAGCAGGGACATCTTTAACTAGATCAAGTTGCTCAGAGCCCTGTCCAACCTGACCTTGAATGTTTCCAGGGATGGGACATCTATCACCTATCTGGGCATCCTGTTCAAGTGTTTCACCACTCTCACTGTAAAAATATGTTTCCTTTCATCTTGTCTAAATCTATCCTCTTTTAGTTTAAAACCGTTACCCCTTGTCCTGTTGCTAGAGGGTCTGCTAAAATGGCTGTCCCTATCTTTCTTATAAGCCCCCTTTAAGAACTGAAAGGCTGCTATAAGGTCTCCCCAAAGCCTTCTCCTCTTCAGGCTGAACAACCCCAACTCTCATCCTTTCCACACAGAAGAGGTGCTCCAGCCCTTGGATCATTTTTGTGGCCTCCTCTGGACCCACTCCAACAGGTTCATGTCTCCCCTGTGCTGAGGACTCCAGAGCTGGATGCCGTACTCCAGGTGGGTTCTCACCAGAGTGGAGTAGAGGGGCAGAATCCCCTCCCTTAACCTGCTGGCCACGCTTCTTTTGATGCAGCCCAGGTCACAGTTGGCTTTCTGGGCCATGAACACAAATACATAAGAGGAGAAAGCAAGTCCCAACTCCAGTTGCAGCAAGCTGCAAGGTTATCCTTCTTCATACTCTGCGATCAAACTGATCACCTACTCATCATTACCCGTTATCAAGCCAGTGGGGAGCACTCAGGGTACAAGGAATCTCTGCACAGAGACATCCAGTGGCTTCTGGAGGTAAAGGGATGCAGATCCCCAAAAGTTCAGGCTACTTATGGAGGGTATCCAAAGAGCACATGTTGTAGCTCAAGTTTTAGAAATCACCCTGGATTCTGAACTGAATGTAGCTCAAATTAAAAAAAAAAAATCTTCCATGCATGACTTAGAGAGGAAACAACACAAATGTCATTTAATTTACATGACAAAGTGCTGCCATTATTTCAGTATGACAGAATGCCACTAAGGGCAATTTCTGAAAATTATTTAAACAATGTAATGAGTTAAATGTCAACGTTAGCTAATTATGTTTATGCTAATTGTTAATTAGCCTCATAATGGAGACAGTCTTAATTAACAATAGTTATGTGTGTGTATATGTGTACGTGAAAAAGAGTGTGCGTTGAGAGCGAGAGGCTGCAAAAAAATGTTGTAAGTAATTTAATTTCCTGTAATCATAAGTATTTCATTTCCGACATTAACGAGAATTTTTCAGTATACTTTAGGAAATATGTGATTAACTTACAATGTATCTGTAAGCAATCCTTTCTATATAACATCTGTCACAATAATAGCAGCACCTTTTTATTTTCACCTGTGAATTGTGGAAAGTTGGTTCTGTCTCCGCTGCTACAGATTTCTTCTGTGACAGGGGAAAACATACACTTCGGACATATGGGCAGGGTTATGAAAGAGAGGTCAGCCTAACTGAGTCTCAGGCTAAAGAAGACCACTGATATCAAAGATAGAAGGAAGTTCTTGTTAGATTTGTCAGAGAAAAAGTCATCAACACATTGATGCTCTTACCTGTGTACAGAGCTGACATTTTATAACAGCGAAGCTCCTACAATGTGGTCTGATTCTAACAGCAATGGTCTAACTTTTAAAAGCAGTAACTTTTTTCTTTCTTTTTTTTTTTTACTTGTCATATAACATGGGGAAAAAACACAGTACGATGCAGCATGTGCACTCACAGTCCATGGGCTTAGAGCACACACTAGTAAAGTATTTAAATGCAAGTTTTGGCTTAAAGCAGATACTTCAGACAGTCCCTGGCCTGTGAAGCAATTTGGAGCATCTTAAAGGCTTTGCTGAGCAGACTCTCATCCCCAAGTTCTCACTCTATTCTCAGCTGGGAAAGATCATGTCAAAGTCTTTGAGAGTGGTGTGTGTTTAGAGGACACAAACTAGTCCCAAAATACCTGAGAGGTCTTAAAGGAGAAGTGTATATAGGGAAACTGGAAATATCTGTTCTGGAGTCTCATAATCTCAGTCAGAAGCAGCTCTCCACCTCCATGGCAGCTCTGCCTGACCTTCAGCAAGACTTTTGGAAAGAAATTACTCTGAACTCGAGAAGGGATGAGTTAGAGGAGAATTAGATGGGACGAGTTAAAGAAGAGGGCACCTGCTAACTTGAAAGATCTTAACAAAAAAATTAGCTCACAAAAGACTGTTAGATTTCTCCAAGCACACACACATGTAGTGAGATCCATGCTACATCAGAGTGCCCCAGAGCAGGTACAGCCAGCTGTGGGCATCAGTCACAGCATCATAGAACAGACCAGGTTGAAAGACCATCTGGTCCAAGTCCAACCTGACATGGGAAAGGGAGCCTAGATAAGATCCTTAGCTGCCCTTTGGGACTGGTGTGAGTTATGGGCTTTCCAGTACCGATGAGGAGAACATCACAACAATGGAGCCAGATGCTTCATAGAGATTCATGGTGGGAGGAAGAGAGAAAACAGGCACAAGCTGAGACAAGACAGACTGGAAACAAGCAAGAGCCTTTTCATAGGAGCAGTCAAGCAGGGGAACAGTCACCCAGGGAGGCTGTACAGACCCCATCCTTGGAGATTTTTCAAAGACTGGATAAATCCCTGAGCAACTTGGTCTGACCTCAGCAACGTCCTTGCTTTGAGCAGGAGGTTGCACTAGAGACCTCCTGAGGTCCCTTCTAACCTGAATTATCCTGTGATCCTATCAGCTTACATTTTGGATGCGTGGTTCTACTCCACAGGCCACCATGTCCATTACCCTAACTTAAAGCACAGAGTGCTTTTTTAGAGTCTGACCTTGCTTAATACTGAATGAAAACTCACCATTTGGACATATATTGAGTCAAACTCAGCTTTGAGAATCAGAACAAAAACCTGTCTATCCTAGCAGACCTGCCCAGGTGTAACTGAGAAGAGTGGCTGGCCTGGAACGTGTTTCTTAAATCCAATTAAATGTCCATGCTGCTGTTAATAAAGTCAAGGCTTTGATTTAAGTTACACCACCACTAAATATAGATGCAGCCAATAGTTCAGTGGCTTGCCAAAAACTAACAGTGGTCTATTAATGACATTCCAGGTCTTCAGAGATGAGAGAGCCTCAGGAATAGCACTGGTACCTACAACTACTCTCACTGTGTACCGCTGTGTTTTTTATATCAACAGCCCTTGACTTCTCTATCACTCCCTAAAAGGAGAGTTAAAACCTTTTCTGAACTCTCCTGTGGCTTCTGTGGAGGAAAGTCTTCTCACACAGCCATGAAGCATATGGTGAGGTAAGAGTTCCTGGGATAAACACAGGACTCAAAGGGTCTGTGGAACTGAGGAGAGCTCGGAAAGCCAAGGTCACCTACATACGTGCTCTATCACTACAGCCATGGTATTCTATGCCCCTCTTCGACTTCCTTCCATCCAGCCCTGAGGAAATTAATGTGGCCTTGAGGAGTTCAAGAAGATACATTTACAAATGGGCATGACATAAAACTACACACACACACACACACACACACAAAATTCCTGTCCAGTATGCCAAATCGTCTGCTTTGATGCCTTTATTCTGTGAATGAGAACATGAGCAGATCCTGTACTCCTAATAGGCTTAATTAGTATCCGAAAAAATTACTGTTGCCTTAGAAATACAATTCTGCACTGCAGTTCTGCCATATTTATGCAGTAATGAGTATAAATGCAAGTGATTAAACATAGAAGCCTGCAAATTACCTTTGCATTTAGTTGTACATAACGTAAAAGCAGCTTTCAGTCTCATAGACATCAGTTTATAATTACATTCATAAAAATAAATTACAAACATCAATTAATTCTACACTAGTTACATATAAGATACCAGACTTTCCTTTCACAATCACTTTTTCTACTTTTTAGCCTTTACTCAAAACAATGAAAGTTAAAAGTTTGCCCATAGGCTTAAGCTTTGCCCAAACTTAAACTTTATCCCTTTTTCAACAGCAAAGTTGCTGTTGAAAGCCTGATCCCTTCCAAGGAAGCTGATCATAGAATGTGTTGGGTTGGAAGGGTCCTTTAAAGATCATTTGGTCCAACCGTCCTGCAGTGAGCAGGGACATCTTTAACCAGATCAGGCTGCTCAGAGCCCCATCAAGCCTGACCTTGAATGTTTCCAGGGATGGGGCCTGCACTATATCACTGGGTAACCTGTTCCAGTGTCTCACCACCTTCATGGTGAAGAACTTCTTCCTAATGTCTAATCTAAATCTACCCTGCTCTAGTTTAAAACCATTGCCCCTTGTCCTATTGCTACACACCTTTGTAAGCAGTCCCTCCCCAGCTTTCTTCTAAGCCCCTTTCGGGTATTGGAAGGCCGCAACAAGATTTCCCCGCAGCCTTCTCTTCTCCAGGCTGAACAATACCAGTTCTCTCAGGTTGTTCTCATAGAAGACGTACTCCAGCTCTTGGATCATTTTTGTGGGCCAAGTGAGCCCGGTGGACTTTGTGTTTGGAGCTGAGAATGCACTGGGCCAGGTGGATCTCTGTTGACACAGGCAAAGGTTTTGAAGAAGCCCATCATGCACCAACTTCAAGGGAGCTGCATGTGGGGTTGTAGTGTAATACATGGAGCCTTGCACACTCTGTACCTGTGGGCTCACTCCAAAGGGTAATGAAATTCAGATTTTATGAGGGTACACCATGAAAGACAGGGTAGGGACTGAGCATCCTTCCTTCCCCTCTGTGAAGCATCCTTCAAGCACAGACCCAGGCACTATGGATGGCCCAGCAAGTCAGCTTCAGAGAAAGGAGAAACACAGGTTAATTGTCCATATTCAGCCAAGAAAAGATCAAGTCTGTGAAGCATCCTTCAAGCACAGACCCAGGCACTATGGATGGCCCAGCAAGTCAGCTTCAGAGAAAGGACAAGTTAATTGTCCATATTCAGCCAAGAATAGATCAAGTCCAGGACACAAGTCCCTGTGATAGGACTCAATTCCGTGTCATGTGTCACCCAAGCAAGACCTCCAGGCCACAGTCTATTTAGATTAGGAAAGGCAAATGATGATATGTGATATGATATTGTGATACGATCTGTGAGATCCTGGGCCCAGGCTATGACACTAAATAAACTCAGAATTCTCCCTTTCCAACCCAAGGCAATGCTTGAAGACTGATTTGTGTGCAACTATGTGCCAGGAGGTGATGCCGGACAACTGAGGCACATCAATATTTATCCAAAAATGCAATTGCATCTGTTGTGTATGCTGCTGGGGAAGTTCAGCATGCACTGCTTTGGGTCAGGACTGCCCGTATTGCACATGTGCCATCACATCACTCCCAAAGGAAAACAGCAGCCTTTTCTATTTCGACATAAAGATTTAGCCACAACTCAAGGTACGTGGGGCAGATAGGAGAAATTGGTCTTAATTAGCTAAACGTACTATATGTGTTATTGCTCCACATTTATGTGGTTAGGGGAATATATGTCCAAGGAAACAATTTTGTTGTCGCTTCCTTTGTACGTTAGTTTCTAAACAAGTGGTTATTGTTTTATTAAGGCAGCGAATTCCCTGATTGATAGCCACATTCGCAGGATGACCTTGTCATTGTTTTCTCAAGTACTTGTAATTGTTACAGCGGAGAACATTGGGCTTTAATTATCTGTGCTAAAAACTCATACACTCTGGTTACACTCTGCTGATTGTATTGGATACACTACGATATTTATTTGCCAAAGAGGGAAAAATGGCAACGGCAAGTCAGTCTAAGGACTCTCACAAGAGAAAGTAATGGTGGATATTACAGGTTCCTAAAATACTGTAATAGCATATAGTAATTCAAGTAAGCCTGGTAATCAGTTGACGCTTGGGTTCAGTACAGATTACCTGCTATTATATCAGGCAGTCTCTCAATCCTGAGAAAATATCTGTTAAGATATAAACATTTAAGCGAAAGAGCTATAGGATGTAAATACCATGGTTTGGCAAACGATGTGTGCTGCACAAATGTTATGACTTCTTTCCCTTATTTGAATATAATGTATTCATTTCACACATGCAGCCAGTGGTTAGCATTACAAGGCTTCAATTGCCATGCATGCTCATTATAAATAATTTAATTCCGATTAAATAGCCTTTCTACAAAGTTCAGTCCTCATGAGGATTTCCCACCAGCAGCCTGAGCCAAAACTTCCGAACCAAAGTCTGTCAGCAACTACACAGGGGGCAAGGCAAAGAGCGGGGCTATGAATCAGGGTTCAAGACACTAAAAACTTACTTCCAAATATACATGAAAAACATCGTATTGTCACAGAAAGACTTTAAATTTAAAAAGTGTATGTATATTTGTATATACATGTGTGTGCATCAATCAGAGATCTATGCCATGCCTGATCCCCATTACTATAACAATGCTAAAGCCTTAGGGTTTCAGTTGTTGGCTTACTAAAGAAAATAGCCAGATAGTATACAGAAACAATAAAGCTATATAAAATATGTCATGAAAGTAGAGCTATGAAGTATTTTCCCCACATGGATATAAGAACAGATTGGACAGTACATACATCTTCCCCATACTGTATTGCTTCAGATACAGTTAGTAGAGGCATGACTAAATGCAAAGAGGATTTCAACAAGCCATTTTCTGGGAAAGGCCCTCATCTACAGCATCCTCTCTCCCCCCTTGGACTAAAATCCCTTGGTCTGTTTATCCTCTAGAAATGGCATGAGATTCCATCTACTTTCGCTGCCTTTGGAAGACGGACAGAAGTGGCAAAGATTACTTCTCTGAAGGAGATCAGGTATGTATCTCCTGTATCTCCATGTATAAGATGCAGTTAGTAAGTAAATTTGAAGTAAAACTGTCAGATGCTGAAGACCTGCTTAGTCTAACAAAGAAAACCGAAACCAGAACCACTGGATGGAACTAAGACCAAAAAAATTCAGGTTAGAAATAAGGCTGACTTTCCCCCCTCCCCTTGCAGTGAGGGCTGGTAACCCTTGGAAGGAAGGGGTATGAGCCATGGTGCCTCCATTGCCCCTGAAGTGTTCAAGGCAGAACTCATATGCCATCCTTGGAGGCACAATTTAATTAAGTCCTAAATAGCTGGAATTTGTGCAGGGGCCACTTTTCACAGAAAATGGCATGCAGGAGACTAAAAAGAAGGTGCTGTAATAACTCTACCTTGCTTTCATGATTTTGAATTAATAGAGAGAATTAATATCTTCAAGTAGTGAGCTGTGGCCGAGAGCTGGTGACAGATTTGAGAAAATCTGTATCTGTAACACTAGAATATAACTTCTTTCCATCAATCCAAAGCAATGTAATCCATACACCCAAAGAAATAGAACAGGCAGAACCAACTGAGAAACCTGGAGCTAGCCGTTATTATCATGTTATTACTGAACCTGAGGTGGAAGGAAGTATGGAAATATTTCCAAACAGATATACAGAATATGGAAAGATACAGAGCATGTTAAAAGTACTGTGGGTCCTTCAGACCTTGGATGTGAGCCAGTGTATCTCATGAAGGCAGGTATATACATAAAGAGATGAATGATACAGGTCCATGTTCCCTCCCTGAGGCCTTATTATAGGTGAGGTTGCTACCATGATATTACTGTTGCTCTTGCTCACTATTTGAATATGACTTTGAAGTCCATTTTGCCATATTCTGCTACTTTTCCTCATAGTTAGTTGTGTTTTCCTCTATGAGCAGCCCAATTTTACAGAAAGAAAGAAAGGTGGTGTCATCTGGTATTATTTAAAAAGCAGAGGGACATTACAGACTAATTTAATAGTGAGTGCTACAGAGATGTTGTATATGAGCAGGAAACATGCACCATACTTTGGAGGAATGTAAGCCCCGTTTGGATTTCATTATTGAGTTAATTTCTATCCCAATCCCTGCGTATCTTCTGCTACTAGAAAGTCTTTTTCAAGTTCATCTCCTAAATCCATGTATTATATAAAAGCTTATTATTGCTTACAGTATAAACATAAAGCCAGTTGGATGAGGCTTGGAGCAACCTGGTCTAGTGGAAGGGGCTAAGGCCCATGGCAGAGAGGTTAGAATGAGATGATTTCCTGTCCGTAGCAGGGGGATCTTTAAGGTCCCTTCCAACCCAAACTGTACTATGAGTCTATGAAACATTGTATTTATTAAAAAATAAATAAATAAACCTACAGATTTATTTTAAAACTGCTTCAATCCTTATTTAATCCAGTTAAACTTGCATATATCTATCAGAAATTACTTATGAGCCGTCATTTCAGCATTGCAGTACAGAGATAAATGTTTGACATACAAAAACATTGGTGGAAAGTGACTTCATAGTTGATTCATTTCAGTTCACAAAGCACACATTCAATAGTGAGAAGTGATTTGGGAACAATTTCATTTGTTATTAAGTTTAACATAACGTGCCAATATTAAATAAAGAGCATACATTCAAGCCAATTCTTTTCATTTTAATTGTTTCAAGTAAACTGAGAATGTATTACAGCGTGAACTGAGCAAAGCCACCACAAGGTATTCGTGCCAAATTCTGACCTAGAGCCCACAGAAAGATACTGATTTCATTTCACACACCTACCTGCACCAACCTGCCACCTCCAACTCCAGAAAGGAAAGAATAGCTGAAAGTTATTTAAAATGAAAAATGGGCACAGTCATTGCCAGTGTACACACTTTGGAGTGGTCTGTATTTTTTTTACTAATGTGACAGACACTTAAATGAAAGAAGTGAATTCACAGCTACAATAAAACAGTGGCCAAGTCTCCCTTACCCTTATTTTATTTCTAGCAACAGTAATAAAGTGGCTGTTTATTGAGCTTTTCCTCACTCTTTCTTTCCTCTTTGTTTCACAATCAAACAAAAATGTTATTTTTTGAGAAAGTAAAATAACTGATTTTATTAAGTTCTTTTCTCTGTGGTTCTACAATGAATGATGACAAGATTTTAGCTATTAACTGATGCTGATGACAACATTTTCTGCTTTGAGGAATGCTTGGATTCACCTAAAGGGCTGGGGTTTTACTCAAGCATTAAGGAAAGCCAGCTAAGGATGGAAAGTAAAACTGTGAAAACGCCATAATCCCTGAGCACATGGTAATGATTGTGAGGCTGTGCTAGTTATTGTAAAATACCAATGAAAACTGACATGCTAACAAAAGAAATACAGTGTATGCCTATGTGTAGGATATGGGTTTTCCATTGCTTCTCCACCCTTGTGAAGATGTACAGACAGTTTCAAATGACAGACCAGTATAGGTGCACACAAAGTATATTTGTGCACACGCAGTTCCCTGGGGGCTGCCAGAATTTGTGTGTCCCTGAGCACCCACAACTCCTCCTGAAGTCAACAGATGGAAACAGATGCTCAACACTTTGCCTTGAAAGCCATCCCAGAGCAGCCAACGCTCCTCAAAGCTCCCAGATGCTGTGAACAGACAGTGACACCCTCTTGGTCCAGCTGATGGAGCCATTCAAGGAGAAGTGGAGAAACAGGACATCGGGAGTCCTTAGACCTCTGTGCACGTTCCTCGGTTGGACCACACAGTCTTGTCAAGCCCAATTAACCCAACTGGGTTGTTACATGAATCAGTCATGTAGAATCTGAGCCATTTCCACAACAACCCTCTTCATTTAATCCTTCTCCAGAAAGTGTCGCCTCAGATATTTGTTTCAATAAAGTTATTGATTTCATATCTTCACTACTTTTGCTACAGTATTTTAGGTCACCAGGTCATGTGGCCCTGCCTCATCCAATAGCTGTCTGGTCGATACCTTAGAAAACCTCAGTATTGACTGCTGGAAGAATGATCATGCAAAGAAATGGACCCGACATCAGTCAAACAGATTGTGTTTGACAACTCAAGGGGGTACAAAGTGAACCTGTGCTGGCAAGTGGTTCAGTCTGATAAAGATACATGTGTCATCAGCTTCAAAGCAATTGATTCTTTTAAAAATGAAATGAAGATGTGACTGAAATATTCTTTGGGTCTGAACCAGCATCCACTAGCACCAAGATTCCCCTCCATTTCAATGAAACTTAGATCAGAGCACGAGACCCAGTTGATAGATGAGCAAAGAGGCACATGTACCTGATACAAGATGAACCCATCATCTTGGTATTGCAGTTTGGAAATAAAAGGTTTAAGGCAAAAAGAAAATGCCAGAACCACCAATTTCAGCAAGGCTTCTGCCTTTTACTCAGCCTTCCAGAACACTTGGGAAACGGTTATGTGCATTTCTATGTTCAAACAGCAAAGTCGTAACCGGGAACCCAGGCTACTTTCTCTGCCTGAAAAGGCAGAAGGAGCAGTTTTTTGTTACCACCTGCATGATGGGTGCCTTCAAACCTCAGGTATCCAGGACAGGTGGAATTTAATGCCTCACAGAAACATTTTCTTCTATGCAATAATTAAGGTGCCAGCCTAGGCAATTAACTTAGTAATCAACTAACTTAATAGACAACTAACTTTTGGATAGCAGAGTTAAAAGATGAAACCTCTAATTTGGGGAATCTTTCTCAATCCATGTCTTATAGCCATTCTGATCTACTTTTCAAGCAAAGTTTATAATCAGAAATAGAAGCTAGTTCAGAGTTTTGTTCCCATTCCTGGTTCTGTCACAGGTACATGTTATTCTCATTATGTGTATAAGCAGTTTTTTCAATAGTCAGAAAATGGGAGTCACAAAACAGACAACCTTATCTATTTATGACTTTTTCTCCTTCAATTATCAAAGCAACATTACATGTGCTTATATTACATGTTCTGAAATTCTCATCATGAAAACACATGAGTAAACACCTTCCATCAACAGCCAGTAAGCTTGAGCAAGGGCTCCAGGTTTGCCACACAGCTCTGCTTGAGAGATAATGATATCATTTACAGAATGCTACTATTTTCAAAGCAAAGTCCTGTCCACTTCAGTTATAGCTGAGGATGTAGTTTTGTTCGTTATTTCTGTAACTGCAATTACTATACTGGCTGACACTTGTTTGCAGTGTTCGGGGTATTGATAATTTGCTACAAAGGACAATAAATATTATCCTTTAATCTACTCTTTTTTTATACGTAGGGACAGGATGGGATTCTTTGCTGCTTTGGACTTCAGTTACTTTTATGTTTTATTTGCAGGTCTTTTTCATAGTTTTCCCAAATCTTCACAAACTGATGTCCCACTGATGTCAAAAAGGCTACACTTCCAAATGTACAGTATCATCAGCCGCTAACTTACCACACCTTATGACGTTTTCCTTCACATTTAATATTCCCAGCTGATTGAGCTCACAAGCCTTTCACCTTGCAGAATCAACTCGGCAGTTATCACGTGTCAGGAGTCCCATAGATTTCCCTGCAAATAAATACGCATCAGCTCATGTTGTTTGGGTGTGCAATCAATCAATCTGCTTGATAAATGATGCAGTTGTTAATTTAAATAATTCTGAAATTATAAATCAATCCGATTCAGAATCCAAGGTGCCTGGCTGAGAGTTCAGGTCCAAATTTTCATGTTGGATATATAGGTAAAATGGGAGTCCTAACTTGGATTTGGCTTTCAAATGCCTAAATTAAGAGACATTTCTCTCTAGCACTGAGGCATGCAGTATTTCTGTTCCTTCTTGCCTAATGCGGTTTTCTACATCTACTCTAAGGGCACCAAAAATGACTGCAAAGTACTCCAGTATACCCGCTTAGCTTGGCTATAAGTAGGAGCACATGCTTTCAACCTGCATTTCGGCAGCCTAAAAAAATTACCTTCCCTACTCCCCAGTCTGGAACTCAATAGTGAATTACCACATCTCAGCTGGGACCATAGTATTAAGGAGAGGAGTAACTGGGTACCACCTATGCCTTAAAATGCTCCAACCTGATTACAAAAACACGTTGGGCAGGGTCTTCAATATGCTCACTTAAATACATGAGAATACCACCTTCACTTCTAAACGTTTAAATTAAAAAAAATATATAGAAGAATTCCTCATCCATTTGAGATTGTTTTAGATGAGACTGATTCATAATTATATGTGCTACCTGGTGCTTCATCTTTCCCCTCCAAATCGAATTCACCACAGATAGAGTTGCAGAGACTTCAATGAGGTTCTGCAATGGAGGGCAGAAGTCTGGGATGTAGCAGAAATTGGTCAGGTTCAAAAAATTGGGAGGTGACTATGGCAGCAGCTTGGCACCATTTTCTGTAGCTCAGAGTATCGGCAACAGGAGCAGCCTGTCAATACGGGCAAATTAGGGATGTGGCAGTCTTCATTGAATTCACCAGGTTTATTCTACAGAACAATTAAGCTAATAGGGCTGGTATTTTGGCTTCTTGCTTTTTGTTCCTGAACTGAAAGACCCGGAGGCTCAGTTCCACCTGCCTCCAACTGCCTCATTCACACTCAGGCTTCCTCAGCTCTGCCAGCATTTGAAAATCACACAACTATCACCAAGAGCTGAGGACATTTTCACTGACCCATCACAAGGCCTGGAAGCGTTGTTCACCTCTTGTCTAAATATGAAGACGAAACCATTTTGATCTTCATGTTCATTTACTCCTTTACATACAGAAACAATGAACGAGACAGAAGAACCTCTTTTTCTCCCTTCCTTCTTGGCTTACTCCTGGCCTTGATAGGAGTTCCACAGGCTGGGGAAGAAGAGGGAAATATCCACATTGGGTGCAAAGGAGACCCAGAGTTAGGTAATATCAGCCCAGTGCTGGTATCTTCTGCAGGTTCTGCTTTGGGTTTCATTTCACAACAGGATTCAGTTGACTGAATCTTAATTATAACAAACAGTTTCCCAGAAAGATCTCTGCCATTGCAAGTGGTTTTTTTAATGCTTCTGTGATTTCCAGATCTGGACTAGGACTCTCTTATAAGTAGACCACTGAGAAAAAGTATGATCAGGAGAGGCCTGTTGAAAATGATGGAATTAAGACGTTACTTGGGAAAAGAAAGGATTAATACCCTGGCTAATCTAAGCATAACTAGAAAATGCGGTTTTCATCATTCTGTATGAAAGGATGTTGTTCGACACACCCTCCTGTAACTAATAAGGGTAGAACTAATATGATAAATAATACACCCCTAGAAAAAGGATTATTGTAGCAGTAGAAGGAGCGATTTTTATAATCGATGTAAAATAGGTAAAGTGTCACACCTAGAATATTGGTTAGTAACGCTGAGCAAGAAAAGAGTTTATAATTCACAGGGTCTGACTTGAAGTTCATTTGCAGAGAAGGGAATAAAGCCGTTTTATGTGGCTGATACATGCAACGCACATAAACACTTTAAGACAGATAAATAGATGTATTTACACACGTGCATTACAACACAGTTGGTTTTTATTCTTTCACGTGTGTTTTGTGTACATTCCTTATATAAACGTGTGTATCTGCAGAAAGAAATATCCATATATATAATGCATCCATAGACAGTGATATTTACGCTCACATGCCCCTGCCATTAGCGCATGGATGTAGGCATACATCTGAAATGACTGCAAAGCCAGGGCACCACAAAGGCTGTTCAGATGCCACGGCCCATGTCAGAACCCATACCTGCCAGGAGGGGTTTGGTAGTATTTGGAGGGAGGGCTGAACTTGAAGAGTGCCTGAAGATCCCCCACAACTTAATCATAAGAGAAACTCACTGGTGGCATGGGGAGATGGTGAAAGACAGATGATCTATTGGGATTTATTTGTTTTTCCCTTTTTCTTAGCTTAGATTATTTAATACAAGTGAAATAATCTTTTTTTTTGCTTTCACCAGCTTCCCAAGGACCATAGCACCTCAGTGCAAGCCAGGCCTCTGCCACACATGCCGGGTACCCACATAAAGGAGAGGCAGGAGGTGCTGTCATGGGCAGCCCCTGTGCCTGGGCAATGAGAGGAGCGGAGGTGTGAGCACTGAGGCTGCAATAGCCCCTCTCCTTCTCTCTCGCTCTATCTGAAGTCTGTTGTATATTTGTTCCTTCACGGCTCCTCGTCCTTAGATTAGATTTCTCCTTTCTCATTACCAACCTTAATAGACCCTTCAGACCTCATTCCAGCCCCAGATATTATCTGACCCGTATAATTAATTAATTATAGCCCAAATATTATAGATTATTAAAAATAGCATAACTAATAGTGTAATATCTCAAGCTGTCGACTTTAATAGTCAACATTGTCTTGGTCTCTCTTATCAGGCTGGGACACCCGGTGAGAATATTGATTTCTGGTAATTTTAACCATCATCTGCCATCCTGATGGGTAATTGTCAGATTTTCACCAGAGTCAGAGCTCATTTGAAATCGTTAAACCGTCGGCAAGGCTCACAGTTGATCTTAATGTTTCCTTTTTCTCCCCCTTCAATATGTTTCAGCAACAGAGAGGAAAATAAATAGAAAGAGAAAGGGAGAGCAAGTGAGAGCTGCTTGCGTGCTGGCCATCTGATTTCTCTTTTATTTTATTTTTGCCTTTACACCATGCAGAGGGGCTGTGTGCCCCCTACGCTACCGCTTCCCCCCTCGTTAGAAATAATAATAAT
>NW_010189070.1:409-5987 GCF_000695765.1 Mesitornis unicolor | reverse complement strand
ATCTAATTGTTCAAGTTTGATGAAGATGCAACAGAGTTTAGCAGCTAGAGCTACAAACAAGGAGGCAAAGGAATGAAAACTGTTCTCTAACTTGTTGATGAATAGATGTATATAATCTATTTTGAGAAATAATTTTCATAATCAGGTTACTTCTAAAATGAAAATTTATGTGTGCCAAAAGGAGGAGTGAAAGTGACAGGACATCTGAAAAAAATCAACATAGTGTGGAGAGGATAACATGTGAAAATGTATAAAAATGCAATTATAAAATATATTAAGGACAAAAAAACCTCAGTCTTTGCCATAGTGCATACAGTGATGCCAGAAAGTGTTTTCTAGGATATATTAAAAATGTTTTAAGTATAAAAATACCTATTAAAACATGCAGTTCTGTCCTGTGGGTGATGTGAAGCAGAAGAGATATCCTCGGAGATAAAGCAGTCAATAGAACAGAGTGATGGCCATCTGTTTTAGAGGAAAACATGAGTCCTGTCAAATAATCAGACATGTATATGTGATGTCTGGAGATCTAAAAGGAACTAGCTGATTGTCCTCCAAACCAGATATTAACAAGTTTTTGGAAAGTTGAGGAAATTTCCTGAAGATTGGATGCCTGCCAGTAAAATCCCAGCATTTGAACAGAGCAGAAAAGATGACTCAGTAACCTGGTTACTGGTCAGTCTGGTCAAACTATTGGAACAGTTAATTCAGGACTCTGTCAACAAAGAATTAGAGGCTAAAAATATAATTAATGTCAACATGTTTGCATAGAAAGTAGGTCTTGTCAAACAAATGTGTTATATTTTTTTGACAACATTCCAGATCTGGTTGATAAAGACAATGCTGTTGACATAATATACTTGGATTTCTCCAATGAATTTGATTTAGTACAACATGACATTTAGATTAAAAAAACTTACATTATGTGGAATTAGCAGGGCACACATTAGATGGATTAAAACTCCCTGTCTGTCAGGTCTTGAAACAGTTTTTAATGGGGAGAAATCAATGAGTTGAGTTGCTGCTAATGCAGTCTCCAAGGGATTAGGATCGTAATCTCTTCAGCATTTGTACCAATGAGATAAGTCTTTGCTAGTAAAATCTGAAGGTGCCACAATGTTTTTAGGTGACCAGTAATGAGTGCAGTAATGAGTATTTGGAATTGCCTGACCAAAGGCTCAAAATCTAATAGAGTAAGTTCATAAATCAAACAAAATGTGCAACACCCATCAACAGAACCTGTGGATCAAATTTATAAGATAGAAGACACTGCAATGAAAAATAAAAGCAACTGAAAATTAATCTCAAAAGTATAAATAGAAGGTGATGACTGTCTTAATGTGGGATTTTGGTGTGATATTTGAACAAATATGGTCTCAGAAAATACCAAAAGGGAAATATTGAGGAAAATATGTAATACTGTCACTGTGTTATAATTATAGAAATAACAAAAGTTTTTAATATTTCCATATAAAATGACACTTGGAGACAAAAGCAGCAATCTTTTCTTCAAAGAATGTCAACAGAAAATATTAGATATTTCCAAATATTCTTTCAGCTTCTTTGGCCATAAAGATTTATATTGATTTTGACCACACTTCATGAATAACTCACATACCTCTGGAACTGTGTTTTGTTGAGTTGGGTTTTTTTCTTAATGAATGGACTCTTTCAAAAAAACAGTAATTCATCTCTGTTCATTACTCAGCATTGGTAGAAAGGCTACTATATTTCTTGTGGTTGCTTGAAGTAAATAAGAAAGTAAGAAAATAAAGGGTTTCTGCAGATGGAAGGCAAGTATTATCAATTTGTATTTGGGGAACAAAAAGTCTCCATGTGATTTGATGCTGACATATGGGAAAAATGTATAGATCGTCTGACATGGTGGATTCCCTGTTATTTGGAATGTTTAAGACAAGACTAGTTAAATTTCTAAAAATGTGTGGTTTAATCCACCTTCATGAACAAAAATCAGACAACAGACTGTATATACAATAGATCTTCATTGCCTGCCTTTTCATCCACAGAAGCTAGAAAATCAAATCAAATCAAATCAAATCAAATCAAATCAAATCAAACTATATCAAGCTCATTTAAAAAAAAGAAACAAAAAATGTCTTTGAATCAATGGACCTTTTATTAAAAAGATTTGAATTTCAGCTTTCATAATCATACTCTAAAGTCATGCTCAGATAATTCAGAATGTTTCAGATTTTGTCTGAAAGACGAAATAGAGTAATTCCTGACTGAACCTCTGAAAATCTCTTTAGAGCATCGGTGATGTTAAATTACTATTTCTCTCCCAACACCCATGGCAAACCCCCCTTTCTGCCTGTCTGACCCCTTCAACTGCTGCTATACCACCACACGGTCCCCTCCAACCTCAGAGCACTCCTCCATATTTATTTTATCTCTCATTTCTGGGCACAGTCTGTGTTTAATTCCAAGTCATTTTTCTAAATGTATCCATGAGCACACACACTATGCATCCAATATTGTAATCTTATTATGTATGCCCAATGTATTTGTATATATTCCTTTTAACTTGGATCCCAGCATGCACCTCATTACTTCACTCTCCCTGTGCCTGACACGTTAACTTATTTTCTTGCTTCATAAGTCAGCATGTTATGCTGATAGAAAGTGATCTACTGAAACATGCCACATTATTTTTTTTTTCTTTTGGTTTTTAAATACAAGACATCACAATGTAGAAGGATTTGGACATGTTGCAATACCCTATTCCAATATTATTTTAAAATTAAGTGTTACTGCTACTATCTAAAAGTATATTGTGAATACTTGGCAGGTACTTTTTTTCTCCTTTTCCATATTATATACATGGTGAGTTGTGGACTCAGGGGATGACATTCTTGACGGATAAAACTCCCATCAGAGACTGTGCCTTGTCTTAATACATAGCAATGTTTTGATATAACTGTTGGGAGAAAGAGTCTGTAAACTACAGACAAAATTGGAATTACAATTACCCAAATAAATCTTAATTTGATGTAGATTTAAATACCTATGTACTTCCACGATGGCTTAGGAAATCAGAGAAGCAAGGTACTTTTCTGCTCTATCTCTGTTTTCATACTGTCATATATAATAGTTCATTCTGGTAAAAATCAAGATAATTTTTCATAAATTATGTATATCAACCATTTCCAAGTCTTATTTTCTGATTATTTTCTTTGGCTGTTAGCAGCTTGGTTGGTCCACCTGCAAAACAATATGTCAAAGAGCAAGACAGAGGCAAGTTGTTGCTTGTGAAAAGTTCCTGAAATGTCTATGGAAAAGATCAAATCTTTTGAAAGTTCTTGAGGAAGTCTGAATTTTAAGTGCAGGAGGACTTGATTTTTTTTTGCTTGCTGAACAGACTCAGTCTTTGCTTCCCTCCTCAGTTGCAATAGAAGCATTTTTAACAACATGGGTGCAGAAATGACCATACAGAGTTTCAACTCATCTTGCATTTTCTAGAATGCAAAACTTACATTCCCACCAGAAAACATCTTAAATTTTAGAATTATTGATACTGTAACTGGTTATCTAGTGGGGACTTTGTATCTGGTCTTCATGTGCAGAACTGTATTTAACCTACATAGTCCATAATGTCTGTGTTGAGAAGCATGTAGAGAAGATGTGAGACTCATAATCCTTCTACTTTTGTACGTATTTATACTCTGTCCTGTGTGTGGCTCTAGCCAGAGGAAAGACAATATTTTGCTTTCACCAGGAATGCTGTGAAGTCTGTGAAGTCTTATTTATCTAAACTTCTATTATATCACCAGAGTCTTAATTAAATTGCCCGTTCATATGCATTTGAGATGTCCTTCCCATCTGGCTTCCAGCTACCACTTTACAAGACTATGGTTTTCTTCCTGGTCCCACATTATATCTACCATCTCCATGAGGATCTATTAGCTATCCTGAGATACCTCAAATGGCACTAGGCACTAGAGGAGGCTGGGAGTCTGGCTGATGCAGTCAGGAGATCCTACAGAGTTAGTCAACTTCATCTGGGTTGGACTCTAGTATAACTGAGCTGAAAAACGCCTTGTATCTCCATTAACTATAAAGAAGTCTAATAGGACACCTATATGTATGTGTCCTCATCAGGAAAATGCAGAGACTGTGTACTGCTTCCATCCTTTTTGGTTTTTTTTGGGTAAGAGAGTGAAAGAAAGAGAGGGAGACCCTTTATAAGCATAGCTGAAGTAGACTCAAGTTTCTAAATTTATTCTTGATGTCACTAATTCTTGTTCTTTAAAGTTGTTTTATTTAGAGATCTGCTACAGTTTTGCATGCATAACCTAAGTGTACACCAATGCAAAGTTTGCTCCACATGCTGGTACATGTGATTTCAGTGCCAGGGAAGGTTATGGAGCAGATAATCTTGAGTGCCATCATGCAACACAACAGGACAACCAGATGATCAGACCCAGTCAGCATGGGTTTATGAAATCATAGAATCATAGAATCACAGAATGGTTTAGGTTGGAAGGGACCTTAAAGATCATCTAGTTCCACCCTCCCTTGCCATGGGCAGGGACACCTCCCACCAGAACAGGCTGCCCAAAGCCCTGTCCAACCTGACCTTGAACACTTCCAGGGAGGGGGCATCCACAACTTCTCTGGGCAACCTGTGCCAGTGTCTCACCACCCTCAGAGTAAAGAATTTCTTCCTAATATCTAGTCTAAATCCACCCTCTAAATGCAGGTCCTGCTTGAATAACCTGATCTCCTTCTATGACAAGATGGATGAGGAAAAGACTGTGGATGTTCACCTGAACTTCAGAAAAGCCTTTGACAACAGTTTCCACAGCATTCTGCTGGAGAAACTGGCTGCTCCAGGCTTGGATGAGTGTACTTTTCACTGGGTAAAAAACTGGCTGGGTGACTGGGTCCAAAGATCTGTGGTGAATGGAGTTAAATCCAGTTGGCAGCCAGTCACAAGTGGTATTCCCCAGGGCTCAGTACTGGAGCCAGTTCTGTTTAAATCTTTATCTGTGATCTGGATGAGGATATTGAGTGCACTATCAGTAGGTTTGCAGATGACACCAAATTGGGAGGGAGTGTTGATCTGCTTGAGGGTAGAAGTGCTCTACAGATGGATCTGGACAGGCTGGATCGATGGGCCAACTGTGTGAAGTTCAACAAGACCAAGTGCTGGGTCCTGCATTTGGGTCACAACAATCTCATGCAATGCTACAGGCTTGGGGAAGTGTGGCTGGAAAGCTGCTCAATGGAAAAGGACCTGGGGTACTGGTTGGCAGCTGACTGAACATGAGCCAGCAGTGGGCCCAGGTGTCCAAGAAGGCCAAAGTATCCTGGCTTTGTTTCCTGTCAGAAACAGTGTGACCAGCAGGAGTAGGGAAGTTATTGTGGCCCTGTACTCAGCACTAGTGAGATCACACCTCAAATACTGTGCTCAGGTTTTGGCCCCTCACTACAAGAAGGACATTGAGGTGCTGAAGCATGTCCAGAGAAGGGCAACGAAACTGGTGAAGGGTCTGCAGCACAAGAATTACAAGGAGTAGCTGAGGGAGTTGGGATTGTTTAGTGGGCAGAAAAGGAG
>NW_010189070.1:0-364 GCF_000695765.1 Mesitornis unicolor | reverse complement strand
TTAGTGACATGGTTTAGTGGTGGACTTGGCAGGGCTAGGTTTATGGTTAGACTCGATGATCTTAAAGGTCTTTTCCAACTGAAAGTATTCTATGATTCTATGATTTGTTGTTTTGTGGCTGCAATATCTATCACTCCATAATATGAAACCCTTCGCTTTGATAAAAAAAAGAATGGTCTTTCTAACAGCTTTTAAATTCTTTCAGCTGCTGAGCCCTCAAATTTAGAGCTCTCTTTCACCCCAGTATCTCTGTTCCTGCATTCATGACCAAATGATGGAAGCTAGACTACATTTGTAATAAGATTAATGGAGTTTTTAATGGATAATTTATGTCTGATCAAATGCATTTGAATGGGATGCTGAA